>NC_132990.1:0-300000 GCF_048564905.1 Vicugna pacos
GACATGAGAAACAATGCCGCATTTTAAAACAAGCCTTGGGGCCCTAGATACGGAGAGTGTTGTTGGGTGTTGAGGCTGAGAGGTGTTGCTGAGGAGAACATAAAGCTGCGTATAGACTGGTATGGGTTCCAAGTCTACCGCTGGAAAAAAATTAGCCAATCATGAGTCCATTTGATTGGGAAAGAAGTAAATAACTCAAAAATGGGAAAGACATGGGATTAAATAGCGGTAGCGAGCAATTAAATCCAAGATGTTTATACCTATATTTTCATTGCGAATGCAACAAACTGAAAGCAACTGTCTAAAAAGCAGGAACTGTAGCCCGCGCACGCGCACACACGCACACAATGGGGAACAGCAGAGAGGTAAAATATGCTAAATGTATCATGATTGAGAAACAAGATCTAATAGATTATCCCGTTTTTGAGACTGTTATAGCAATACTGGTCCAATTATATATATAGTTATGAACTTAGAGATGACTTATTAAAACTTAGAGGGAATTTTAATTGGAAGACAATATAGCTTCCAAATCATTGAAGAGAAAACTAACCTCAAAAAAATTAATCAATGCAGCTAAGATGGAGTAACGGAGACCGTATTTACCATCGTAGGATAGACCCCAATGTGGATAAAATCTATGAAGCAATGCTTTTTAAGCCATGTGAAAACGATCATCCACTAGGACCTCGTCCTGCCGCCTCCATACCCAGGCTGCTAGGCCTCCTACTGCCACTACCAAGGATGTCCACCAGGTGGCGACATTGCCCCCCCTCTGCTCCTGCTGCAGAGCCAGTCCTGAGCAGCCCTGCTCCAGGTTTTGACAGGCCGCTCCCAGAAGCGCGCTCGTGGGCCTTGCTCCCTTTTAGCCACCAGCAAAGGGATCGAGGATGAGCACTGAGCCTCCTTACTCATCGAAGATCTAGGAACCTATCTGATTTCTGAGCAGTCCTTTACCCTCGTCTGCCGTCAGGTACTCTCCACCCGACTTGCAGAGTCCGCGGCTTGGGCAGCCTGCACGCTGGCCCCGGCCCGTCAGAATCTCTTCCCCCCACCCCCCACCCCACCCCCACCCCCCGCACCCCCCGGCCAAGAGGCCACGCGCGGTCGTGAGCAGGGCTCCAGGCCTCTGGAGCCGCGCCGCTTGGACTGCGTCCTGGCCCTGGGCTCGCGAGCTCCATGCCCTGGGCTGAGCCACTTAACATCTCTAAGCTAGTTTCCTCATCAGTACAATGAGGGCATAATCAGTATGGGAGGGGGGATCAGAATCTGGGGGGGACTACATTTCTGGTGATTGAAGATTATTTTCAGTTTGAATTATACAGTGAGGGACACCATACAATTTTTACTACTGCAGACTTCTGAAGGACAGCTTCAAGTATTCTTAAAACTAATGCATGCACGTACACACAAACACACGTGCACACACACTGACTCTGCTCCGCCTACATCCCCACGCACACACACACGGAGTCATGGACCACACACACCCCCACAACATACACACAACCACACACGTCCTCAGGCGCGCGCACACACACGCAAAGTCACTGTCACGTGCCACACACGTCCAGGCTCAACTTTAGAATTCCCAGACTCAGGGGAGTCCTGCGAAGAAAGCGACAGTGCGGGGAGAGCCGATTCCCAGTCTCTGACCGCCAGCCTGACCCTTTTCTTCCCAATGCTGGGTCCATCCCATGCCCCAAGGGGCCTTGGATGTGCACAGGGGGACACTCAGACCTCACATCCGGGCTCTGTCCGTAACCTCCATGCCAACAGCTGCCCGTTGGCCTCTCTGTGAGTCCTGGGATGCTGAACTCCGGGGAGAGCCGGTGCAGAAACTACAAGCGGGACAGGGGCTGCTGGGGCAGGGCATTCGGGGTCCTGGGATTCCAGAGCACGGGGTGGAGCCAATGGGCGTGTCCCCTTGGCCCTGCTGACTCCACCCCGTAGAGGGCGTGGCCAGAGGGAGTGTCAGGGCCAGAGGGACCCTCTGTAGTTCAGGACCCAGGACAGCGCGGGGGTGTCGGGGGTGGGGGTTGGGGGGCCGCCCCTTGCCGTGCTCTAAGGGCAGAAGCCCTAAGGAAGGGCCGGAGGAGGCTGTAAGGTATCCTCACTGCCATCAATTAAAAAAACAAAAGCCCGCCGCAGGCGAGGGTGGGGAGGGTTTTGCTAGAACAAGGGAAAGACGCTCGCAGAGGTCTGGCCGCAGAGGGCTGGGGGGCTTGCCAGGCTGATGAGGAACCGAGAGGCCGTCGGCCTCTAAACTCCACACGAATTCCTCCGGGTGACCCTGAGATGCAGGGAGACACGGAAAGCACGGTAAACACAGGCCGGAAGCTCAGCAGCCTGTTGCTTGCCTCACCGTCCGTCTGGCGTCCCCTCTGCTAGCAAGCAGCCTTTACCGCATCACCCACGGCTGACCCGGCTCAGGATTCCAGCTGATTTTCCACGGGTGGCATCACTTGCTGGTGACACGAAGCAGGCACGTTAGCCACCTCCCAAACCCTGAGGCTCCTCCTGGGAGGAGCCTGCGGGCCCCCAGTCCAGCCTCTGCGCCACGATGCTCCTTAGTGCCGCTCCCGGTTCGCTGCCCCGGCCTCTAGCTCTGGCCGGAACCTCGCTGGATTGGCGATAAATGGCACCCATGCACCACGTGTAAGCTTGGGGTCCAGATGTGACCATGGCTCGTCTCTTCTTCCCATCGATTGGGGGATTGTTCGGGCTTCATGTCATCGTGTTGGCAGGAAGGCCAGCACCGCCCCCCCTGAGACCTCCCTGAAGACACATAGAAACATAGGACACAATGCAGCCCATCTCTTTGTTTTAAAACACCTTTACAGGGCTACGAGTTCTGTTCCGTCAATTAGACACATCTCACGTGTAGTATTTGATCAATTTTCATACATGTCTACACCCAGAAAGCCATCGCCACAATCAAGAGAGCTAACATGTCCACCACTCCCCAAGACGGGCAATTTTCCGATGCCCATATTTACCCCTTCCCACCGCCGTCCCTCCCTGGTAACCATAAGTTTGTTTCTCTATGTCTGTGGCTCTATTTGTCTTTTGCAGTTAAGATCATTTCTGTCTTTTTTTCTTAGATTTCACATGGAAGTTGTGTCATGCGGCATTTTTCTCTCTTCTGGCTTACTTCACTCAGAATGACTATCTCTGTGTCCAACCATGTTGCCGCAAATGGCATGGTTCCATCCTTTTTCGCGGCTGTGTAGTATTCCGCGGCATAAAAAGACAACGACTTCTTTATCCAGTCACCAGTCGTTAGATGTTGGGGTTAGTTCCACGTCCTGGCTAATACAAATAGGGCTGCTGTGAGCATTGAGGTGCATGGGACTTTTTGAGTTAGAGTTTTCTCTTGACATATCCCCAGGCGTGGGAAGGCTGGATCATCAGGTAAGTCCATTTGTAGGTTTTTAAGGAACCTCCATCCCGTCTTCTCTAGTGACAATGCAGCCCGTCTTCCTGAAGCAGAGCCATGCTCACAAAGTAACGGATATTCCTAGAGGTCAGACATGACGTGCATTCAGCTTGGCCTGTTCCAGAAGACGAGGGCAGTCTGGCAGGGCTGGAGGAGAGTGACCAGGGGAGTGTGGGACAGGCAGGATTCACACCACGTGGGGACATGACAGGCTGGGATAAGGAGCCTGGGCTTCCAGTCATGCCTTGGTAAGCATGGGGCACTGGTTCCAGGACTCCCCACAGATGCCAAAATCCATGGATGCTGATGCCTCTTATACAAAATGACATAGGACTTTATTTTTTACATACAAACATACTTTTCTTCCACGTTGTTGTCGTTTTTACAATGTTGTGTCGAATTCCAGTCTAGAGCACAATTTTCCACTTATGCATAAACATACCCATACAGTCATTGTCACATTCTCTTTCGCTGTGTCCTCCTGTGTACTTTAAATCATCTCTAGGTGACGCGCGGCATGCAAGGCAACGTGAATGCTATGTAAGCGGTTGCCGGTGTGTGGCAAGTTCAATTGTCGCTTTTCGAAACTTTCCGTTTTTTCCCGAATATTTTCAACCCACAGTTAGTTGAATCGGCTGGATCGGGAGCCCCTAGATACAGAGAACCCCCAAGCCCTTCCCACCTCGGAAATTTCCACTGGAAGCGCTGAAGGGGCCCAAAGAGAGGAGAAGAGCGCCCTCTAGCGGCTGCAAACGCTGAGGCATTCCTTCAGCCTATGCAGCGCGGGAGAGAAGGTTTCGGGCCGACTAGCGCAAAAGGAGGGCCCGCCTGGACAGGAAGGAGGAAGGACGACAGCGGAAGCCAGCTCGCACCCTTCCTGGAGCTAGCTGGTTGCAGTGAGGGACGCCGAGGAACTGGGGACACGTCGCGTGGGGAGGGGGGGGCAATCCTGGCGGCCAGGAGCAGGGTTCACACAGCTGGCACCCAGTTTGCACGATCAAAATGACAAGGAGAGGGGGTGGGGGGAAGGGGCTGCCTCAGCACCGGGATCCTGACAAGGGCCATAGCGCCGCGACCTCAGCTAATGCGGCTCCCCTGCTAAGCCAGAAAAAGGAAACTGTGAGGCAAGATACTGCAGATTCCACCGCAGCCACACGGATGACTAGATCTCTAACCTGACAAAATGGAACCCTCGGAAACAGGAATCTTCCCTTTCTTCTACACTTTGACCTTGGGACAGGGAGCCACACTTCTCTGACGGGAACCGTCTTTACTCCGGCAGAGAGCTCAGTTTTCCAGGAATAAGTATGGAGAAAAAGTGTGCCGTGATGGTTTAGCAGTTCAAAGCGGAAGCCCGTCTTAGAAACGGGAAAAACATGCTTCTCAATGAAGTCGAGTTATGGCACGAAGCAGGAGGAAGTTTAAGGAAATCTCTCTTAATATCCATTCACCAGACAAGACTAGCCAGTCCTAAAAAGGCAGCACGTTAAATCAAGGAAGATTCTTGCTTCCTTTTTGGGGCGGGAGGGGGGCGGGGGGACATGAGAAACAATGCCGCATTTTAAAACAAGCCTTGGGGCCCTAGATACGGAGAGTGTTGTTGGGTGTTGAGGCTGAGAGGTGTTGCTGAGGAGAACATAAAGCTGCGTATAGACTGGTATGGGTTCCAAGTCTACCGCTGGAAAAAAATTAGCCAATCATGAGTCCATTTGATTGGGAAAGAAGTAAATAACTCAAAAATGGGAAAGACATGGGATTAAATAGCGGTAGCGAGCAATTAAATCCAAGATGTTTATACCTATATTTTCATTGCGAATGCAACAAACTGAAAGCAACTGTCTAAAAAGCAGGAACTGTAGCCCGCGCACGCGCACACACGCACACAATGGGGAACAGCAGAGAGGTAAAATATGCTAAATGTATCATGATTGAGAAACAAGATCTAATAGATTATCCCGTTTTTGAGACTGTTATAGCAATACTGGTCCAATTATATATATAGTTATGAACTTAGAGATGACTTATTAAAACTTAGAGGGAATTTTAATTGGAAGACAATATAGCTTCCAAATCATTGAAGAGAAAACTAACCTCAAAAAAATTAATCAATGCAGCTAAGATGGAGTAACGGAGACCGTATTTACCATCGTAGGATAGACCCCAATGTGGATAAAATCTATGAAGCAATGCTTTTTAAGCCATGTGAAAACGATCATCCACTAGGACCTCGTCCTGCCGCCTCCATACCCAGGCTGCTAGGCCTCCTACTGCCACTACCAAGGATGTCCACCAGGTGGCGACATTGCCCCCCCTCTGCTCCTGCTGCAGAGCCAGTCCTGAGCAGCCCTGCTCCAGGTTTTGACAGGCCGCTCCCAGAAGCGCGCTCGTGGGCCTTGCTCCCTTTTAGCCACCAGCAAAGGGATCGAGGATGAGCACTGAGCCTCCTTACTCATCGAAGATCTAGGAACCTATCTGATTTCTGAGCAGTCCTTTACCCTCGTCTGCCGTCAGGTACTCTCCACCCGACTTGCAGAGTCCGCGGCTTGGGCAGCCTGCACGCTGGCCCCGGCCCGTCAGAATCTCTTCCCCCCACCCCCCACCCCACCCCCACCCCCCGCACCCCCCGGCCAAGAGGCCACGCGCGGTCGTGAGCAGGGCTCCAGGCCTCTGGAGCCGCGCCGCTTGGACTGCGTCCTGGCCCTGGGCTCGCGAGCTCCATGCCCTGGGCTGAGCCACTTAACATCTCTAAGCTAGTTTCCTCATCAGTACAATGAGGGCATAATCAGTATGGGAGGGGGGATCAGAATCTGGGGGGGACTACATTTCTGGTGATTGAAGATTATTTTCAGTTTGAATTATACAGTGAGGGACACCATACAATTTTTACTACTGCAGACTTCTGAAGGACAGCTTCAAGTATTCTTAAAACTAATGCATGCACGTACACACAAACACACGTGCACACACACTGACTCTGCTCCACCTACATCCCCACGCACACACACACGGAGTCATGGACCACACACACCCCCACAACATACACACAACCACACACGTCCTCAGGCGCGCGCACACACACGCAAAGTCACTGTCACGTGCCACACACGTCCAGGCTCAACTTTAGAATTCCCAGACTCAGGGGAGTCCTGCGAAGAAAGCGACAGTGCGGGGAGAGCCGATTCCCAGTCTCTGACCGCCAGCCTGACCCTTTTCTTCCCAATGCTGGGTCCATCCCATGCCCCAAGGGGCCTTGGATGTGCACAGGGGGACACTCAGACCTCACATCCGGGCTCTGTCCGTAACCTCCATGCCAACAGCTGCCCGTTGGCCTCTCTGTGAGTCCTGGGATGCTGAACTCCGGGGAGAGCCGGTGCAGAAACTACAAGCGGGACAGGGGCTGCTGGGGCAGGGCATTCGGGGTCCTGGGATTCCAGAGCACGGGGTGGAGCCAATGGGCGTGTCCCCTTGGCCCTGCTGACTCCACCCCGTAGAGGGCGTGGCCAGAGGGAGTGTCAGGGCCAGAGGGACCCTCTGTAGTTCAGGACCCAGGACAGCGCGGGGGTGTCGGGGGTGGGGGTTGGGGGGCCGCCCCTTGCCGTGCTCTAAGGGCAGAAGCCCTAAGGAAGGGCCGGAGGAGGCTGTAAGGTATCCTCACTGCCATCAATTAAAAAAACAAAAGCCCGCCGCAGGCGAGGGTGGGGAGGGTTTTGCTAGAACAAGGGAAAGACGCTCGCAGAGGTCTGGCCGCAGAGGGCTGGGGGGCTTGCCAGGCTGATGAGGAACCGAGAGGCCGTCGGCCTCTAAACTCCACACGAATTCCTCCGGGTGACCCTGAGATGCAGGGAGACACGGAAAGCACGGTAAACACAGGCCGGAAGCTCAGCAGCCTGTTGCTTGCCTCACCGTCCGTCTGGCGTCCCCTCTGCTAGCAAGCAGCCTTTACCGCATCACCCACGGCTGACCCGGCTCAGGATTCCAGCTGATTTTCCACGGGTGGCATCACTTGCTGGTGACACGAAGCAGGCACGTTAGCCACCTCCCAAACCCTGAGGCTCCTCCTGGGAGGAGCCTGCGGGCCCCCAGTCCAGCCTCTGCGCCACGATGCTCCTTAGTGCCGCTCCCGGTTCGCTGCCCCGGCCTCTAGCTCTGGCCGGAACCTCGCTGGATTGGCGATAAATGGCACCCATGCACCACGTGTAAGCTTGGGGTCCAGATGTGACCATGGCTCGTCTCTTCTTCCCATCGATTGGGGGATTGTTCGGGCTTCATGTCATCGTGTTGGCAGGAAGGCCAGCACCGCCCCCCCTGAGACCTCCCTGAAGACACATAGAAACATAGGACACAATGCAGCCCATCTCTTTGTTTTAAAACACCTTTACAGGGCTACGAGTTCTGTTCCGTCAATTAGACACATCTCACGTGTAGTATTTGATCAATTTTCATACATGTCTACACCCAGAAAGCCATCGCCACAATCAAGAGAGCTAACATGTCCACCACTCCCCAAGACGGGCAATTTTCCGATGCCCATATTTACCCCTTCCCACCGCCGTCCCTCCCTGGTAACCATAAGTTTGTTTCTCTATGTCTGTGGCTCTATTTGTCTTTTGCAGTTAAGATCATTTCTGTCTTTTTTTCTTAGATTTCACATGGAAGTTGTGTCATGCGGCATTTTTCTCTCTTCTGGCTTACTTCACTCAGAATGACTATCTCTGTGTCCAACCATGTTGCCGCAAATGGCATGGTTCCATCCTTTTTCGCGGCTGTGTAGTATTCCGCGGCATAAAAAGACAACGACTTCTTTATCCAGTCACCAGTCGTTAGATGTTGGGGTTAGTTCCACGTCCTGGCTAATACAAATAGGGCTGCTGTGAGCATTGAGGTGCATGGGACTTTTTGAGTTAGAGTTTTCTCTTGACATATCCCCAGGCGTGGGAAGGCTGGATCATCAGGTAAGTCCATTTGTAGGTTTTTAAGGAACCTCCATCCCGTCTTCTCTAGTGACAATGCAGCCCGTCTTCCTGAAGCAGAGCCATGCTCACAAAGTAACGGATATTCCTAGAGGTCAGACATGACGTGCATTCAGCTTGGCCTGTTCCAGAAGACGAGGGCAGTCTGGCAGGGCTGGAGGAGAGTGACCAGGGGAGTGTGGGACAGGCAGGATTCACACCACGTGGGGACATGACAGGCTGGGATAAGGAGCCTGGGCTTCCAGTCATGCCTTGGTAAGCATGGGGCACTGGTTCCAGGACTCCCCACAGATGCCAAAATCCATGGATGCTGATGCCTCTTATACAAAATGACATAGGACTTTATTTTTTACATACAAACATACTTTTCTTCCACGTTGTTGTCGTTTTTACAATGTTGTGTCGAATTCCAGTCTAGAGCACAATTTTCCACTTATGCATAAACATACCCATACAGTCATTGTCACATTCTCTTTCGCTGTGTCCTCCTGTGTACTTTAAATCATCTCTAGGTGACGCGCGGCATGCAAGGCAACGTGAATGCTATGTAAGCGGTTGCCGGTGTGTGGCAAGTTCAATTGTCGCTTTTCGAAACTTTCCGTTTTTTCCCGAATATTTTCAACCCACAGTTAGTTGAATCGGCTGGATCGGGAGCCCCTAGATACAGAGAACCCCCAAGCCCTTCCCACCTCGGAAATTTCCACTGGAAGCGCTGAAGGGGCCCAAAGAGAGGAGAAGAGCGCCCTCTAGCGGCTGCAAACGCTGAGGCATTCCTTCAGCCTATGCAGCGCGGGAGAGAAGGTTTCGGGCCGACTAGCGCAAAAGGAGGGCCCGCCTGGACAGGAAGGAGGAAGGACGACAGCGGAAGCCAGCTCGCACCCTTCCTGGAGCTAGCTGGTTGCAGTGAGGGACGCCGAGGAACTGGGGACACGTCGCGTGGGGAGGGGGGGGCAATCCTGGCGGCCAGGAGCAGGGTTCACACAGCTGGCACCCAGTTTGCACGATCAAAATGACAAGGAGAGGGGGTGGGGGGAAGGGGCTGCCTCAGCACCGGGATCCTGACAAGGGCCATAGCGCCGCGACCTCAGCTAATGCGGCTCCCCTGCTAAGCCAGAAAAAGGAAACTGTGAGGCAAGATACTGCAGATTCCACCGCAGCCACACGGATGACTAGATCTCTAACCTGACAAAATGGAACCCTCGGAAACAGGAATCTTCCCTTTCTTCTACACTTTGACCTTGGGACAGGGAGCCACACTTCTCTGACGGGAACCGTCTTTACTCCGGCAGAGAGCTCAGTTTTCCAGGAATAAGTATGGAGAAAAAGTGTGCCGTGATGGTTTAGCAGTTCAAAGCGGAAGCCCGTCTTAGAAACGGGAAAAACATGCTTCTCAATGAAGTCGAGTTATGGCACGAAGCAGGAGGAAGTTTAAGGAAATCTCTCTTAATATCCATTCACCAGACAAGACTAGCCAGTCCTAAAAAGGCAGCACGTTAAATCAAGGAAGATTCTTGCTTCCTTTTTGGGGCGGGAGGGGGGCGGGGGGACATGAGAAACAATGCCGCATTTTAAAACAAGCCTTGGGGCCCTAGATACGGAGAGTGTTGTTGGGTGTTGAGGCTGAGAGGTGTTGCTGAGGAGAACATAAAGCTGCGTATAGACTGGTATGGGTTCCAAGTCTACCGCTGGAAAAAAATTAGCCAATCATGAGTCCATTTGATTGGGAAAGAAGTAAATAACTCAAAAATGGGAAAGACATGGGATTAAATAGCGGTAGCGAGCAATTAAATCCAAGATGTTTATACCTATATTTTCATTGCGAATGCAACAAACTGAAAGCAACTGTCTAAAAAGCAGGAACTGTAGCCCGCGCACGCGCACACACGCACACAATGGGGAACAGCAGAGAGGTAAAATATGCTAAATGTATCATGATTGAGAAACAAGATCTAATAGATTATCCCGTTTTTGAGACTGTTATAGCAATACTGGTCCAATTATATATATAGTTATGAACTTAGAGATGACTTATTAAAACTTAGAGGGAATTTTAATTGGAAGACAATATAGCTTCCAAATCATTGAAGAGAAAACTAACCTCAAAAAAATTAATCAATGCAGCTAAGATGGAGTAACGGAGACCGTATTTACCATCGTAGGATAGACCCCAATGTGGATAAAATCTTTGAAGCAATGCTTTTTAAGCCATGTGAAAACGATCATCCACTAGGACCTCGTCCTGCCGCCTCCATACCCAGGCTACTAGGCCTCCTACTGCCACTACCATGGATGTCCACCAGGTGGCGACATTGCCCCCCTCTGCTCCTGCTGCAGAGCCAGTCCTGAGCAGCCCTGCTCCAGGTTTTGGCAGGCCGCTCCCAGAAGCGCGCTCGTGGGCCTTGCTCCCTTTTAGCCACCAGCAAAGGGATCGAGGATGAGCACTGAGCCTCCTTACTCATCGAAGATCTAGGAACCTATCTGATTTCTGAGCAGTCCTTTACCCTCGTCTGCCGTCAGGTACTCTCCACCCGACTTGCAGAGTCCGCGGCTTGGGCAGCCTGCACGCTGGCCCCGGCCCGTCAGAATCTCTTCCCCCCACCCCCCACCCCACCCCCACCCCCCGCACCCCCCGGCCAAGAGGCCACGCGCGGTCGTGAGCAGGGCTCCAGGCCTCTGGAGCCGCGCCGCTTGGACTGCGTCCTGGCCCTGGGCTCGCGAGCTCCATGCCCTGGGCTGAGCCACTTAACATCTCTAAGCTAGTTTCCTCATCAGTACAATGAGGGCATAATCAGTATGGGAGGGGGGATCAGAATCTGGGGGGGACTACATTTCTGGTGATTGAAGATTATTTTCAGTTTGAATTATACAGTGAGGGACACCATACAATTTTTACTACTGCAGACTTCTGAAGGACAGCTTCAAGTATTCTTAAAACTAATGCATGCACGTACACACAAACACACGTGCACACACACTGACTCTGCTCCGCCTACATCCCCACGCACACACACACGGAGTCATGGACCACACACACCCCCACAACATACACACAACCACACACGTCCTCAGGCGCGCGCACACACACGCAAAGTCACTGTCACGTGCCACACACGTCCAGGCTCAACTTTAGAATTCCCAGACTCAGGGGAGTCCTGCGAAGAAAGCGACAGTGCGGGGAGAGCCGATTCCCAGTCTCTGACCGCCAGCCTGACCCTTTTCTTCCCAATGCTGGGTCCATCCCATGCCCCAAGGGGCCTTGGATGTGCACAGGGGGACACTCAGACCTCACATCCGGGCTCTGTCCGTAACCTCCATGCCAACAGCTGCCCGTTGGCCTCTCTGTGAGTCCTGGGATGCTGAACTCCGGGGAGAGCCGGTGCAGAAACTACAAGCGGGACAGGGGCTGCTGGGGCAGGGCATTCGGGGTCCTGGGATTCCAGAGCACGGGGTGGAGCCAATGGGCGTGTCCCCTTGGCCCTGCTGACTCCACCCCGTAGAGGGCGTGGCCAGAGGGAGTGTCAGGGCCAGAGGGACCCTCTGTAGTTCAGGACCCAGGACAGCGCGGGGGTGTCGGGGGTGGGGGTTGGGGGGCCGCCCCTTGCCGTGCTCTAAGGGCAGAAGCCCTAAGGAAGGGCCGGAGGAGGCTGTAAGGTATCCTCACTGCCATCAATTAAAAAAACAAAAGCCCGCCGCAGGCGAGGGTGGGGAGGGTTTTGCTAGAACAAGGGAAAGACGCTCGCAGAGGTCTGGCCGCAGAGGGCTGGGGGGCTTGCCAGGCTGATGAGGAACCGAGAGGCCGTCGGCCTCTAAACTCCACACGAATTCCTCCGGGTGACCCTGAGATGCAGGGAGACACGGAAAGCACGGTAAACACAGGCCGGAAGCTCAGCAGCCTGTTGCTTGCTTCACCGTCCGTCTGGCGTCCCCTCTGCTAGCAAGCAGCCTTTACCGCATCACCCACGGCTGACCCGGCTCAGGATTCCAGCTGATTTTCCACGGGTGGCATCACTTGCTGGTGACACGAAGCAGGCACGTTAGCCACCTCCCAAACCCTGAGGCTCCTCCTGGGAGGAGCCTGCGGGCCCCCAGTCCAGCCTCTGCGCCACGATGCTCCTTAGTGCCGCTCCCGGTTCGCTGCCCCGGCCTCTAGCTCTGGCCGGAACCTCGCTGGATTGGCGATAAATGGCACCCATGCACCACGTGTAAGCTTGGGGTCCAGATGTGACCATGGCTCGTCTCTTCTTCCCATCGATTGGGGGATTGTTCGGGCTTCATGTCATCGTGTTGGCAGGAAGGCCAGCACCGCCCCCCTGAGACCTCCCTGAAGACACATAGAAACATAGGACACAATGCAGCCCATCTCTTTGTTTTAAAACACCTTTACAGGGCTACGAGTTCTGTTCCGTCAATTAGACACATCTCACGTGTAGTATTTGATCAATTTTCATACATGTCTACACCCAGAAAGCCATCGCCACAATCAAGAGAGCTAACATGTCCACCACTCCCCAAGACGGGCAATTTTCCGATGCCCATATTTACCCCTTCCCACCGCCGTCCCTCCCTGGTAACCATAAGTTTGTTTCTCTATGTCTGTGGCTCTATTTGTCTTTTGCAGTTAAGATCATTTCTGTCTTTTTTTCTTAGATTTCACATGGAAGTTGTGTCATGCGGCATTTTTCTCTCTTCTGGCTTACTTCACTCAGAATTATGAAGGAAAAGCCCAGCTGGGCTAAAAGGCTAATTCGGAAATCTAAGTGCAACATGTGTCGGATTAGTGATCTGAGTCCTGCTTTCAAATCGTAAATCGAAGTTAATAAGTGTCGGGTGCTGATTCCCTTTTCATGTTTTGCTAGCCTGCTGGATTTTGAAAGAGATATATCTGGCCTTGAAATGTTGATTTGCTGCCTCACTGCCTCTCCCTTTGTGATTGTGATGCTCTAAGCTGTTCCACGCCTATTTGCCGAATACCACAAGCTTTTACTTAACGCTATTAAACCTCATGTGCACGCCTTTGAGGTGCTCATGGCTTAGGAGCAGAAGCCCCTCTGAGCCCATTGGCATAATACATCTGAGTACCCCAACCCTCCAAATGGTGCTTGTTTCTTGGCTGGGCTGTCATTTCGGTAACACAAGATGCTTAGAGCTGTCCTCCTGGCTGCCCCACTCTGGGGAGGAGCTGTGCTCCTGAGATCCCCCTCCTGAGCCGAGCACCCCGCTGGCCCGCCATAGCGTCCATCTCCCTCCTTCCCTTCCTTTCATCCACATCCTGGCCCTGCTTTGTTGAAATTAATGAACTCACCCATCGCCCTACCGTTCCTCCTCAAAAAGGGGACACTCCCTCACTGAGCAATATTTCTGATAGCTTTGGGGACCGGGCCTGGCTTCCCCCAGTCCGGCTCCAGCGGCACGGGGAGGCAGAAGGTGACAGGTCAGTGTTCCCTAGATGGAGTCTCACCACAAGCGGGGTGAAACCCTCTGTGCCAGGACAGAGCTTCGAGGACTGGGGAGAGAAACCAGAGTGTTAGCTTAAGTGAGGGTTGGGGCTGGAGTCAGGGTCTCACTGCGAGCCTGCGTGTGAGAGTCGTGCTTCTTGCTGCTGTTAGTAGTATTTGGAAGTCCGGAGGTGAGAGCAGGGAGGCGTGTTCTCCCAGGCAGGTTGCTTCAGAAAGGGGAGTGGGGGCTGGGGCTGGCAGGGCGAGTGGTCTCTGGGTGGGGAGCTGCACACGCCCCCAGTGCTGCCACCTTCCCCAGGCACTTTCCCTGGTGGGAGGGGCGAATTGAGCCTGCTCAGGTATAACTGCACAAGAGCCACCTCTGGCTTCAGCCTTTTCTTGGTAAGTCCCAAACCTTCCCCAGGCAACCTTGCCTGGAGCTGGCCAGGAAGGGGGCCTATGAAGAGGTGCAGAACTGAGCTGGTGCCACCCAGGATTTGTCCTTTGGGCTGATGGGTTTCATGCCTTGGACATCACTCTAGCAAATGCAAGCCATGCAGCTCATAGTGTAAAGTCGTGAAAGACCATCTGGCTGCAGGTAACTCTGGAGAACTCACATCCTCTTTCCTAGCAGAGACAACCTGTTGCATGCAAGAGCTGAAGGTTTTGGTTTGCAGTCTGCAAACCCTAGCTTCCCTCTTAATTTCCCTTTAAGGTGTAGCATTTGGGAGGAAGGTGCTGCCTGGAGTCCTTTGCATCTGTGGGTGTTTTTAAGTCAGGTTGTCAGGAGATGAGACTGTAGGGAATTAGGCTGGGGTGGTGGAGGCTGTTTCTCTGAGGAAGAACCTCAGAAGCTGAATTCCTTTATCCCAGACTCCACCCTCTGCCTGAGCACTAGACTCCTCAAAGTCCAGAGTGCTGGTTAAAGACCTAAGGGAGTAAGGGACTCTCCTAGGCAGAAAACAGCCGCACATCTCCATCGCAGGTATGGAGAGGACCATGTTTCCATTAGCTGTGCTTAAACAGGGTGCCCCTATGTATAGCTGAGTAGAATCATACTTAAACGTTTGCGGAATAGGAGGAAGAAAACACTTAGTATTTAAAAACAAAACAAAAAGCTCCTTTTGTAAAATACAGTGTACCCCAGTGGTTTTAGAAGCAAACGCACATGAGCTAGGTAGTTCTATCTCCTCTGCAATGTGAAGCATTTGTCGAGGTCTTGCAAGTCTCAGAGCCTCCATTTCTTCACTGTGAATGGGGATAGTTGCTATTTGCAAGTTTATTATGTGACTTTTGGTGGAGAAAAATATGTGGAAAGAACCAAGTAGAGAGTAGGTGCTCAATATATAGTATGCAAGAATGGATGGAGTGTACCAGCTTTACCAAAATTAGAATTACCAGTGCCCTGGCTTTCTAAGTCTGAATGACATCATCTTGTTACTGTAATGAATTTCCTGGAAGAGAAATAATGCCCAGTTATTGGCTGTTTTCTTAAAAATCACAGCAGTTGTCTGTAACTGCCTGGGTTATTTTCCGACTGTAGATTTGCATTAATATTTGTCTCCTCAGACAATGCACTGAAGCCTGTGGTCTCTTGCTTGTATCCTAGGTCAGTGTCTAGCCCTGTTCCCAGGACTAGTGCTTTCTTTCCAAAGTAAACAAGAAGACATAAAAAAAAAAAACCAGGCAGAGATCCATGTCCTGCTTGAACTTTTTTTTTTAAAGTGCTCTTTTCCATTGTACCATCTTTCTAAACTTATGAAGTATTGAATCTATTCCTTCAAAACAAGAGAATACATGAGAAATGAGAAAAAGTGAGAACATACGCAGAAGAAAGAGCAAGTAAACTTGGAATCCAATTTAGGAGTAAGGCAAAGGGAATTCCCAAAATATTCAGGAAGAGAAGCTCCTGGGTGAATTCTGTGTAGAAAGCCTAAAGAGAAACCAGCCAAGATGAGAGTAAAAAGAAAGCCAGTGACAGAGGTGTTTCCAAAAAAACCTAAAATTACAAATTTAATTACATCATTAACATTGTAGACAATTATCTAGAGAGATTATTAGAAATCATGGGTAAAAAGAGCCATAAATACAAAAAAATTAAAAATTGGAAAAAGTTCAATTACTGAGCTCAGTTAAACATAAAGGTAAGAAAGGAAATAAATGACTACATTTTATACTATGAACAGTAGTTACACAGACATCATAACTAAACAGTAAATATTGATTTAACCAAAACTTTGATTATATTAAAAAAGGAGAAGAGAAAAAAAGGAGATGGTGTAGGGAAGCCCTAAAACATTATCTAAAATAACAGAAAGTAAATCAGTAACATTTAAAATTGATCAATCAAAGAGCACAACACATTCACTTGAAATATAGAAGACATAGGTTCAAGAAGAGTTAAAAGCCATTGCTTCTGGAGAGAGAATTTGGAATGTAAACGTCAAAAGAATCACAGAGGGGAACTAATGTATTTTGTTAGACACAGCTGACTAGAGTTATTGAACTGAAATAAGAAATTATGCATAACTCAGCAGAGAGACAAGTGAAGAAAAGTGGAAGGGTGGTTGAGACAAATAAGATAGAATGTGTAGTTTTAAAAACTATCTGATTGGCACTCCAGAAGAAAGGCAGAAGGGAATTAGACTGAAGCAATATGTAAAGAGATAAGTTTCAGGATGTTACATTTCTAGAGAAGTATAGCATGCCACATTAAGGATGCACAGCCTATCCAAGAAGGGTAATTTAACTAGAAAGAAACTAAAACATAGACACTAAAAAATACACAAATGATGTTAAGAAGAGCCTAATGACAATGACAAATTACCATCAAAGGAAACAAAATACTGATATCTGACTACTTAATAACAACTGTAGAAGTCAAAAGAGATTGGAAATAACTGTAAACCTGAAATTTTATTACCAAAAAATATTTATTTATTTATTTCTAGAAATAAAATTCCAAATTAGGGTGAATAAATTTTCAGGTAACAAAAATGAGAAAGTTGATTATTAAGAAATATGGGGGGAAAATATGGAAAAACCATACAGAATTTATTTCATAAAGAAGGAAACTGATTGCAAATAGGAATTCTGAGAAACAAAAAGAAATGCTAACTTAAAAAATATAATAAATATAAATATTTTGCATATTTAGGAAAACATTACAATATCTTTTGGTACAAAAAGAAAGACCAGAAGTATATGACAATATGAAATAACAAAAGGTATTAGTGAAAAGATTGTTTTTAATATTGCAAAGTTTGTTGAAATAATTAAAGCCTTCCATTGAATATTGTGTTGAAGGAGGGCAAAGATATTAATTAACTTCAGATTTTGATAATTAAAGCATGAATGATAAAATATGTAGGGAAATTATGCAAAAAATAGAAATCTTGTGTATCACTTCCAGACTAGTAAGTAGAGAAAAATATTGGTAAATGGAAATATTAAATTGATTCAAATGAATATGAGAATAAAAAGGGAACAGAAGAAAGGCAGTACACATAGAAAGCACAAAATAAGATATTAATAAATAAAAATATGTTAGTAATTACAACAAATCTAAGTGGCCTAAATTATTCAGTTAAAGATAAAGATGTTCAGACTTGAAAAAAAGCAGATTTATGCTATTTAAAAGAAATATATTGAAAACATGAGTATACAAGAAGTTTGAAAGTAAAATCAGAAAAGATACATCAAACAAATAATAACCAAATAAATCTGCTTTAGCCATATTAGTATTAACAAATTAGACCTTAATACTAAAACATAGGACAAAGTAGATCCCCATACAATGCAAGACACACATGTGAGTAGCAATGAAGCACAGAAAGATATAAACAGAAATTGATAGGAATAAAGGGATTAATAATCATAGTGGAGATTTTGTTTTCTTTTTTTTTTTCCATAGTGGAGATTTTAACATGACTTTCTCAGCAGTTAATATGTTGAGAAGATTTTTAAAAAGCAAGCATATGAATTTTTTTTTTTTTACATTTAACCTAATTTTACTCATGCTTGCCTTGGAATGTGGAATGGATCATTCAGTAAAAACACAGTAAAAGCAAAATATGTCTCATCATGTACAACTTTGAAACTATAATAATGATGTACCTTAATTACTTCCATGCACACAGGTATAACATTACAGGTTTTTTTTTTTAAATAAACACAATTAAGACTTCTAGGAGCATTTTATAATAATATAATTTCTAATTTTTCTTTGTAGACAGATCAAGCACCTCCAAAATACAAATTCCTATACACAGTGAGCACTTTACTTAAAATGAACACTTAAGTAAATTAAGTACATGGACAGACTTAGGATAAGCTGACATTATATATTCAGCTAAGTAGGAAACAAACCATAGTGCCAAATGGAAAAAAGCGTATTTGTAATTAAATTTCAAAATCTAAGTTAACATTTTATAATTAAATACAGAAAATATACTGATTTGCTAAAATAAGTAAGATGTGATGTAGTAACACTTCACCATGAAGAATGCGTATCAGGGCATTTATAAATGGTGAGTGAATCTTATTAAGAATAGTTGACTACATTAAATGCTGGCCAAATAGAAGCACGTTTTGTGAAGCACCATGGGTGGTGTATGTTTCACCACATACTTTTGTTACCTTGAGGTAGGTAACACATGTGTACCAAATTTAGCATTCATTTTCAGTTGTGTTTTAAAGAAATGTGTACAGTATGAAAAACTTGAAAATACTCATGAATGAAAAATGTTTTAAGAAAAAATAGATATTTTCACGCAATTATGTAGTCTCACTGTGTAAATTTCAAGGCAAGATTTTTGTTTCCTGTAAAACAGATCATTGTTCTACGGGAGAATGTTTTTTTACCTGTCTCAGTGCATTTCTTCCATCTTCTCCTGCATTGCATTATTTTGCTCTATTTTTTATTTTTGTGTGCAAATGACATGCCAGTTAAAATGAAAACCACCTCGCATGTAGGAAAAAGTTTGGATTTTAAAAACCAAGAATAAAATTCTTTCTAAATGACACCATCTTATTCAAGTTAAAAAATGACTTAAAACACTAGTAATAAAAAAGACGAAACACATTTCATGAAGAATACAAAGAGTCTGCTGAGTGTTTTAGTTCAGATGTTTCAGAATGCTGCTGTATGTTTTATGAGGAATCCGAGGGGAAGATTTCATAGCAGAAGGTGTTAATGTGGCCTGTATCAACTTAAGTGGTGACCCAACGGGTCTGTGAAACTGCGGGATGCCTATGGATTCAAGCTGCTTGTTAAAGAGGAACTCCCTGCTGTTGTTCAGAAATCCTTCCTCTTTTCCTCTCTCCCTAAGCTTCCCATCCTCTACTGTCTCAGTTTCTAGCATTTTGATATCCTCTTTGCTGCTAAAGAACTTGTCCAAGTAACTGGTGTAAGTGTTTTCCTTTTCAATTTGCTCATCCTTCCTTACCTCACAACAAAACTGATTTATAAGAAAACAGCCCCCTCCCACCCACAAACTGGCTACCCCGAGAAGGCTGGGGCAAGGTTCCTAACTGAGCCAAATTTGCCATCCCTTTTCCTGTTTTTCTTCTCAACTTTGATATCAAACTTTTCCATTCCATTTGGGACACTGAGCTATTCAAGTCGTTTAATTTGTCAACACCACCAGTCAGCTCATGCTGTGAACTAAACTGAATAGTTCCTGCAATAAAGGAATCAAAGTCAGACCCCTGACTCTTTCCCCTTTCTTTTTCAGTCAGTTGCTGTGATGCTTCCTCCAGAGCTCTCTGGGCTTTAACCAACCCATTCCTTTCACATTTTGACTTTCCTCTTATCAGATTTTCCTTTGCTTTATTCCTCCCAATTGGAAAGACCTATGATAAGCTTGGGTTCATAGTAATGATTAACGTCACTCTCTCTCCAAACGAATATGCACACAACAGGCTTCTATGAGCATTCTCCTCACAGTGCAGATACGTTCAGTGCCGGCTGGTCCTGAGCAGCATCGCTCTAAGGTGCTGGTCGGCACTGTTTCCATTTCGCTTCTTTTTCTCTGTTGCTGTCTATTTCAGCAGGAAGCCCTGGTGGCTGGTGTCTAGCAGTTGCCTTTTGTTAGTGATCAGGTGGCTCCAGGTCACCACAATCACAGTCAAAGCTGCCATCCATCTTACTCTGATACAACCTGGGGGATGAGAAAAAAGAAGGCAAAGGGTCACCACTGAAGGAAATGCTCTTTTACTCAACTTTGCAAAATGACACAAACTGGGCATTTAGCTACAGGCTACTACTGGTACATTAAATTTATTTATTTATAGTCAATAAGTGGAAAGATCACCCTCAATCAAAAATAGCTAACCATGTTGTAAGCAGTTCATATGTGTTGGCTCAAATTCCAGGGCCTACCACACTAGATCTTTATATTATTTAGGTCATTAGGTTGTATAATTTCTTAAATGTCAAGGAGCAAAGGAAGGTTTATAAT
This sequence comes from Vicugna pacos, assembly GCF_048564905.1. Classification (NCBI taxonomy): domain Eukaryota; kingdom Metazoa; phylum Chordata; class Mammalia; order Artiodactyla; family Camelidae; genus Vicugna; species Vicugna pacos. The sequence continues at coordinate 20,306 of NC_132990.1, forward strand.
ATTTTTATGGAATTCTTTAGAATTTTCTGAGGGGTAAAACATTAGTAACATGTCTCTTAAAAATTATAATAAACCTGCAATGTGTTAATTCATTAAAGAACAAGTTTACTGGCTAAGTATGCCTGTCAGTATCTAATGAACAAAACTCTAGCTGTACAAATAAGAAATTTGCCAAGCATGTTCTTAAATCTACAAAGAAGTGAACTTAATCAGTGAATAAACCTATGAATGAAACCCATGAAAAGATGTTCGACTTCATTGATAATCAGAAAAAATCAAATTACTTCATAAAGACAACATTTCAGATTGGAAAAACATTTTAAAGAGTCTTAACTGTTACTATCAAGTTTGGGGAGGAATGTGGAAAAAAGGAACATTCATACAATATTGGTAGGAGTTTAAATTAGTAACAGAACATCAAAGAGCAATCCGGCATGCATAAATGCATAAGTGAATAAACATCATACCTATGACTTGGCATTTTCTTCAAGGAAAACTACCCAAAGAAATGCTTGCAAATGAACATATAAATGTCCTTATTTTTGTAATGGCAAAATATCAAAAACAGCTTAAACCTTCAACAAAAAGAGAATGAGTTATATTCATATAGTGAACCACTTACTGTATAATAGTAAAAATGAATAGAAATGTCAGAATCACCAAATATACACTACATTTAAAAAGCAAACTGCAGATAGAAATGCAGATGCTGAAACCGATTGTATCAGGTGGATAAACATGCAAAATAATGCTACTTTAGGGGGCATACATATGTAGCAAAAGTATAAAAAACATAAATTGATAAATAACAATTCATGATAATAACCATCTTGAGGAATGAAGGAAGGGACAGGAATCAGTGTGGGGTTACACAGTATGCTTCAACTATATCTTTAATGTGTTCTTTCTTTTAAAAAAGAAGTATGACAAATCATTAGAATCTTGTAGATTTAGGTGGTATGTATATGGAGAGCTCACACAGTGGGGAAATACAGGCTGACAGAAAAGCAAAACCTATCAATGTTAGCTGGCAGTAAGTGGTGTGAAAAACTAAAACAGAGACAGGGGATGGGGAGGGTGGTCAGGAAACACCTCTCTGATAAGGTGGTGTCGCAGCAAAGCTCTAAAGAAGTAAGGAGGGGGGTGGGCCTTAGGGATGCTAAGTGGGAGTAGCTGTTGTAGATGGAGGGGCTACATCTTGAAAGCCCCTAAGGGAGAGTGTGCATCTCCTGTTTCAGAGGCACCTGGGAGGCCAATGCAGTAGCGCATTTAAGTGTATATGTCTATAAGCATGTCATGCAGCCTAGCCCCTAAATGGAAAGGCTTCCTGCTGCTGAAAGCTAGTACAGGCACATATACAGTGTTATTTGCTGAATGGGTCTGGGGGGATTGTAAGCAGGGAGGCTGCAACAGTCCTTTGTTCAAAGAGCTAATCCTTTGAAGGCAAGAAGAAACTGTATCAGGCTATGAAATAAAGCAGCTCATTCTGAACTTGAAGAAACAACTTTCAGTCACTTTCAGGTGTGGCTCAAGAACTGCTAGGACTCCAGCACATCAGCTCTTTTGCAGTGGCAAGACACCTGCACAGCAGGGGAATCTGCCTTTGTTTCCTACCTGCTTCACTCTTATTCTTGCATACTTCACATGCAGAAATATAAGATTCTAAAAAACTCAATTAGATAACAACATTTGCCTCAATCTGAGCAAATCTTCAATTCTCAGAAATCCATGAAAATTAAAAAAAAAAGTGTGAATGAGGAACTGATGATACAAATAACTCAGAGACTAAATAGATAAATGATCCTTATGGCAACAGTTTATTTCATAAAAGTTGGTATTTACAATCCATGAGTTCGTTTAATAAATATGAGCATTTCTTGTGTCTACTTAACATCAAGAGGAGTGTTAACAGTATAATAGCTTTGTTTTACTATGACAGAGATCATGTCTTCTGCAGGTATTTCATCTGCTTCTCAGAAATCAGAAACAAAAACAAACAAACAAAAAAAAGAGCAGAATCCTAAAAATTCTGTAGCTTGGTTTATTTGTAGTAAAACATTTAAAAGTTAAATTAATGTTTGCAAATAAACTTTAGAGTTAAAAAATGCTTCAGATTTTTAAAGGGCTTTAATTAATAATTTGTGCCTTCCCGCACTCCAGTTTTTTCTATTTCCATATATCTTGATATTTCCTGTTCTCTACCAAATATCCTGGAAAAAAGTCAGTATTTTTCAAAGGCTGTCCAGAAATAGAATGTTTGTTCACACCTACCTTCTTGCCCTAATATAGACAATCCCTTAAAGCTCAGTCAAGTTTTAAGCTTTTGATCAATGTACATTTTGATGTCAGTTTAATAGACTTGACAGAAGAACAGTAAAACCTCTAAATACTCCCTTAAGCTTCTAGCCCACTGACAGAGTAATTGTAGTCAAGAATAAATAATACTTTACCCAAAGCAACACCACTATTATCTGAGAGAATAACATGATAGTAGGAATTACAGCCAGATTATGAGAGAGAGGCGTCTCTACTCAAGACCTCCATCCACATCTGTGCCCTTTCAGTTTTAGTGAGACAAAGCAGCACCACAGACCAGAAACAACTGTAAGGATGAGAATGCCCCTTCAGAAATCTCAGTGACTGGTCAGCACTCACAGGGGTGCAGAGTGGGTGAGAATTCACCTTGGGGAAGGTGGGAGCTTGTGCCTGGGCTGAGAACTGCAGGGTCCTCATTACAGATTCAGGTGATGACTACATTGAAATCCTTCAGCAGATTTTACAAAAAATATGAGACAAAGCCAAAGGTAGTATCAATAAAACTGTAATTCTACCAGACGGTGAAGACTATATCAATGAAAAGTCATGGGGGTGGGGGGAGATCCTATTATTTACAATCACGCCCACCCAGTGACCTGCCCCATTGCTCTGGGAGCAGTGTTCTTCCAAGTCCCTCAGTATCCACTGCAGCAAAAGCTATGTAGCACCTTTTCATCCAGGAGCGTGGAAATTAAGCCCACCTTAATCTGTAAATTGTAAGTGATATTATATCTCTGCATGATAAGCTAGATCCAGTAAACATTTCCCACTCTATTCAACAAATACTTGATAATTATATATTATGTAGTTGTCAATATACTAAGCACTGGGGATAATGTGGCAAGTAAAAACTTGAGCACTGCCCTCATGGAGTTTACGGTATGGATGGAGACAAACAGTAATAAAACAACAATAGGAAAGAGCGGGTACAAAGGGGACAAGTGGTACCGGATAGTACAGGAAGCTATGAGACCCTAGACACTGGGGATCTAGCCTAATTAGGGAGGTCAGGATGTGTGCCTCTGGAAGCCATAAAAAGCCAGAGGTCTCCCATGCTCCCCCTTCATGACCATGAAAACAGCTTCTTCCTCATCACCTCGGCCCTTTTGGCAATAATGTTATAAGTCCTGACCTCTCCAATCAAGTCCATCTTTCACATTCATCAGGGAGGGAGCTCTGGAGCCTGACCAGAGGATGCACGTGCAACTCAAGTGGGTCAGCAGAGTACTGGTCAGTGCGTCCTCCATCCACATCAATGACCTCTAGAAACATTCCATTTATACTATTTTCTCCACTATCTTTCATGTTTCATTTCATAAAAGCAAAGTTCAAGGCTTAGACTCAGGAAAGATCTGGGGTTCTGTATTCCTTCTGCACTTTCCAAATACCTCAAGGGAGGAAAAGTAAAACTAAGATTGGATAGCAACTAAAAAATGACCCCTTCTCCCATCCTTCTAATTCCTTTGCCACCAAATGTTACCCCTTCCTACCAACCTCAGTGCTGGGACTGTGTTGCTTCGAATCAGATCTTAGGTAAGTTTTGCTTAGCTGGGTCAATGTTGTTTTGTTTTTAACAATAATTTGATAAATAAAATGAAGTGCAGAAAATGATCTGTAAGAATGAAGTTGGCTCTCTGGTCTTCTTTCAGTGACCCACCATAGATGGAAGGAAAATCTCTTTACATAGCCCAGGCTGGGTACCAGCCTCCAACATTTATAAGGCAGTTCCTTGAAACTGCATTGGCTACCACTGTCACCTCAAGCTCTCCACTCTTCTCTAAATTGCCTCCTGCCTTCTGTCACTCAGCCTACCCCCCCACCAAGAGAAATGCAGGTACTCTGAGTTGAGTGTAAGTATAGGAAGTAAAGTTATAAAATGCAAAGGAGAGAAATAAAAGACAGTAGAATCACTTCACTCTGCCCCATCTCCACGTTCTATAGACATTGGATTTTCTTTCCTTTCTTATTCAGGAACAACTCAGCCAGTGTCAGAAAGGGATCTGGATGTGCAAAGTTTGAGGCGAGGGCCTTAAACATAGAGGTTACCTATCTGGTTTTCCTTCCACCTCCCACTCCGCTGCTTCTCAGGCCAAATGCTGACATGGGTCATCTGGCCTGATCACACTCACTCCCAGCCTTCCCCCTCCCCCACCCCACCAGCTCGTGCCTATCTTGCTCTTCTCCAGGGTCAAGTGAGGGGCAATTTGAGTTAACTGGCAATCACCCATCCTGGCATCTCCTCAGCCGACACCCAGTTGCTCTGGGAGAGAAGGGAAAGGGTCAGCTCATATTCACCTGTGACTGTCTCCTAACCCTGGCCCAGGGAGCTACTGTCACAGCAAATCACCCTTTCCAAAGATCATGTTCTCAAGCTCTCATCAGGGCTACTAAGTTTCTAGAGCAGAGAAGGCCAAGGCCACAGCTTAACTGCTTGCTCATATACATTTTTGGCAAAGCCCTTGCTCCAAATGCAGGGCAGCCCTAAGAGTTATCAGGGGCCCCTCTCAGGATTTAGACCCCAGGGAGGCCCCAAGTACAAACCTGTGTCAGTGAATGATCTTGGGAACTGGGGCGGGAGGCTCTGCCCGCTGTCAGTAACAACTGTTAACGTCAGAGACAAACTTTCAAAGGTGGACACAGCTTCCTGCACAGTGCCCGGTTTTATCAAAACTCCTCTTCTGCTCCTAACTTCTGTTCTTAAAGTGTCTCAACCTTTGCCTAAATACATTTTAACATTAAGGACTTCAGCCATTTAACAAGCCATTATAAAATAAATGTCATTGTGTTTATTTTGATGTTCACTTATAGTTGCTACTTACTCTAGGTGCCCATACTGAAATATCAGAACTTCACAGACAAGATGAACTAGTCTAAGAATTTCTAAAAATTCTTCTAATTCTAAAAGCCTGTGATCTATGATAGCACAGTACAAGTCTTTTACTTCACTGTTCGTTGTGTTTTTTTTTCCTACTTATTATGGTAGCATGCCCAGAATGGGGGAAATGTGCTTGAAATTTCTATACACTAAACTTCAAACAAACACAATCCCTTCTACAAATTAATGGCTGGAAAATTTTAAATAATTATAATAACCTTCTCCTATCTTCCTCCTGCCTGAGCCCTCACTTCTAAAACTCCTCTCCTAACCAATGGTAAGGAAACACTGGAACAAATATATAAGCAGGAGACATGTGGGCAGACTTCTTCAAGTGTGTTTGGAAATCTAAAGATTCCAGCCAAACAAAAATGAATATAAATTTCTGTAGCAGTCAGGACAGTCTAGACAGTGTTAGAGTAACAAATAACCCCCAAATATCAGTGGCCTAAATAACTTTTAAATTCTTTTCATACAAGAAATTCAACAGAGCTGTAACACAAACTCTTTGAGTAGCTACCATCCCTTTCATTGCCAGAAGGAAAGATGTGGGAATACCTCACAAGTGCCTAAGGTTCTGTCCAAAAATGATGCGTTTCACTTCTATTCATATTTTGTTGATGAAAGCAGGTCACATGGTCCCATCTACTTCAAGGCAGTAGGGAAATGAAATCCCAAAATGGTCCAGAAGCATAGAGAAGCAAACTGTTTTAACAGCTTTGACTAAAACAGCTTCAGTTCTTCCACCCACCAATTACACTTTCATTAAACAAAACCCTGAGTATTTACCAGATGCCAGGCATTGTTTTAGGCATTAAGGTATAGAAAAGGTCAAAACAGTAAAAAAAATAAATAAATAAAAATCTGGCCTAATAAAGCACATATTCTTAGAGCACTGTTGTAGGTTGCCCCATCCCACAAAGCTTTCTTTCTCTTCTCCTTCCTAATAGCATTCTCCTTCCCTTATCTTTTGCCGTCTATCCCCAAGCTCATCTCATCTGATCTTCAAATCCTCTAATCTTCATTTTCTTAGGTGCCATTCCCTTTCTCTTTGTTGTAGTTTTATTTTAAAAAATAAAAAGTTTGAGACTAAGTAGCTTTACTGTCATTTTCTGAGCATAGTATCTGGTACTTAGTAGGCACCTTAAAAACTACTGAATGGGTTCATGTAAATGACATAGACTACTTGGTGGAAACACATTTTATAGAAGACAAGCCCTACCCTCAATTTTTTTTCAGAATCTGACCACATTCTGACCTACCATTTGGGAACATCAGTCATGACTCCTAGATATGGTGCGTTCCTTGCCAGGCCTTCCCCCAGGAGCCTCACCCTAGGAGGAACACACAGGTCTGCCAACACATGAAGAAAGCAATTGATTTCAACCCACTCAGACTGACGAAACAAAAACTTTTCAGCTTTGTTATAGCTCCTGGTTTGTTTGCTGAGGTAGGGGAGAGGGGCTGTGCCACTGAAACAGTGTCCTATATAACCAGATGAGCAGGATTCTGTAAAATGTCTTACTAGCCCATGTGATACCAAGTGGGTATCAGGAAGATGTGCAAGGCCTTGACCTTCTGATTTTACTGTTCTTTGTCCATCCTAGTAGGGTCAATGCCATCTAGCAGCACAGTTTTCCAGACTCTACATCAAATAGAACTGCTGTCATTTTTGAGCTAACGAATCCTGCTGAGGGTCCAAAGAGGGCCACACTGTGCAAGGCCACACAGAACATTTCTGGACCCTCATCAAATGCAGACAACCACATGCTTGAATAGAGACTGCCCAATTTTTTAAAAAAAAGATGGAAAGGAATATATGTGTGCATATGTATGATTGATACATGCTGTACACCAGAAATTGACACAACACTGTAAACTGACTATACTTCAATAAAATGTAGGAATTAAAAAAATAATAATTCAGAATGGCATATAACTTATCTGAAATATCCCTTCTCCTCTCTCTTTTTGCTTCTCATTTTCTCCAGACTTGCACAAAGCTTTCAAGATAAAAATTAGTGTTAAGTTTCTTATTGGATTCACACTACAGTTTGTCACTGTTGAAAAATTCCTGCCTGATTTCACTAAACCCATATTAAAGAAAAACAAACACACATGAACTAAAGAGATTTGAAGTCTAGTCCAGGATCTGTGGCTAAATTAGCTGTGCAATCAAAGCATCTCACATTTCTATGTCTCAGTTCCTCATCAGGAAAATGATGTAGCTAAATTACATGGTTTCCATGGTCTCTTCCAGCTCTAAAATGTTACAAGTTTAATAAGAGGCTCAGGATTTCCACCTCTGACTGGAATGCATAAAGTTGCAAGACACCATCACTCTCAACCCTATAAACCATGATAAACCGAGTAAGTCACAAAGTTGTAGTTTTTAAAATACCCTTCAGAAAGCTGATGATGCAAAGAACTTTAAAGAAATTCCAGAAATTGTAAAGCCCTTCATAAGACAAGAGATCATGGTTATTCTTATTCCTGGCAAAGTGGTAAGGGAACAAGAAATTTTCCACTAATAGGATTAAGAAGAACCAGACAAATGTATAAACAAACTTTAATGACAGCATGTGGATTCAGGTAACAGACTAGGATTCAGAGGAAGTCCAGGTACAAGCCCCACCTGCCAACTCTTCCCTGCGGATCTTCACTGACTGCGCAAGTCTGAGGGCAAGGCAGGAGAGCTGAGAGAAAATCTCATGAACCAAATGGGCACACATCACTGTGCCCAAGACAGCTGTCATCTGAGGGTGGAGGACAAGCCAGGGATTATGAGATAACTCCTCCCCCCCAAGGCTCTCTGAGTAAGGCAGATGATGTTCTTCCTAAGAAAATGGGCAAAAACATGAGGTAAAGAAAACCTGACGTGGTACTGGAAATCAAAGAAAACATCTAAGCAATCCAAAGAGCTGGCAGCTAGGCTGCAAAGCAGAGAGCACCAAGGTTCAGAAAGCTGACAGGGCAGAGTATGTGGTGGGAAAATAGACAGAGCTTTCCAAACCTGACCAAAGACCTCAAGTCACAGACACAGAAGCTCAATGAACCACAGGCAGGATAAAGAAACCCATAGCTGGGCACATCATAGTTAAACTGCTGAAAATGGCAGGGGTGGGGGGTGGGGAGAGCAACTCTTAAAAGCAACTATGGAAAAGAGAAAAAGTACCTACTAGGGAGAACTAGGAACCATGGCTGACTTATCATTGGAAACAATGAAAGCCAGAAGACACCACCAGCTTTCAAGTGCCCAGAGAAAAACTATCAGCCCGGAACTCTACATCTAGGGAAATCCATTTCAAAACTGAAGATGAAGTAAAAGTATTTTCAAAGAGACAAAAGCAAAAAGAATTTGTCTCCAGCAGACTTTTACTACAAGAAATGCTAAAAGATGTTCATCAGGGTGAAGAAAAAAAAAAAAAAAAACAGACGGAACCCCAGATCTGCAGAAAGAATAAGTAACTGGAAAATATAAGAAGCCTAAAAAACAACAAAAAAAAGCACCTGTTTAAACGTCTCTAAGAGACTACTGATTGTTTAAAGCAAAAAATTAATGGGATTGTGGGGTTTACAGCACATGCAAGAGTAACATCCAAGGGCACAAATTGCTAGAAAGAGGTAAACTGAACCATGCAACTGCAAGGTTTGCAGTGTTAGTGAAGTGGTTTATCTTACTCAAAACAGACTGTGATAAATAATTAAAGGCTCATGGGTCATCTTTCAACACTTTTTCCTTTTTTGGTCACTATGTTTACTAATATCATGCCCATCAATGGGGAGTAAAGAGAAAGAAAAAGAGAAAACTAAATAAGTCACCAATTTTAAGTAATGATTTATTTCACAAAGCAGTTTTTCTGTGCGTTTACATCAGTAATAATACAAACTAACACATTTTATTTAAATACCACAGGTTCATTGACACTTCCCAAGAAAACAGGAAAAAAAAACATGTTAATTAATCAAGATAAACACACATTTTAACTGAAATCATTTTGAAGTGCTCTACTTTCTATTCTGAAAGTATACAGTTTTAGGATATTAAAAATCTATCTTATGGAATATGGCTTGGAAATTCTAATTTGAAGACAGAAATAACATATCTGGTACATATTTCACCTACATTATCAGCTATTATAAAAGTAATCAATGAAAAAAATTGTTTATTTTATAAAGGAACTCACAGCACTGAACATAAGAATAGGGCTTTTTAATATTTGAATTTTAACAGAACAGAAAGAACAACGGCAAGCTTGACTGAGTGTGTTCTGTGGGAAGAGTGCTACTCTTGTATTTAATCCTCCCAACAGCATTACAAAATGGGTCTGAAGATCTTCAGAGAACTTAAATGCTGCATTCAAAATTACCCATCAGTGAGAGCCAGGATTTGAACCTCAAGTCTGTAAACCAAAGCCTATGATCATCTCTCAAATAATAATGCTAACTGACTGACAAGTACATTACACGTTCCCTCCCAGCCCTTTGATAGCAGAGTACATTTCTTACAGACAAGACGTTCTTCCGTGTAACCAAAATACAACAATCAAAATTAGGAAATTAACACTCATGCTCAGATCCTATTTAAGTTTTTACAATGGTATCAATAATGTATTTGTGAGCCAGAAACCCAGAATCACTTGTCACAATGACCACAATGCAATCTTTAATGCACTTTTCCACCTTAGAAGTTTAAGGGAATCAATCAAACATTTTGCACAGTGCACAAAACATGACTTGAGCACATGGTATGTGTCAGGCACTGTTTGATAGTACAGTGGAGGTAAGACAGTTAAAGTTCCACTTCCAGAGACTTTACATTCTAGTAAAAAAAGACTAACAAGTAAATGAGTAGCATAACTTTCAGGTTTGGCCAAGTGCTATGACTGGGTGGCTTGGAAATGGCCATCTAGGGAGCTGAAATCTGAATGATTAGAAGAAACCAGCATTGTTAAGAGCTGGGATAGGAGTGTTCCAAACAGAGGGAAAAGCAATACAACCTAGAGTAGGACAGAACTTCTGTTTTGGAGGAAAAGAAAAAATGCCAGTATAGCGAGAGCGTCCTGAGCAAAGGGAGCAGAGGCTGATGTGGGGATGAGACTGTACAGATAGAAACAAACACATGAGGTATGACTCTGAATCTTATAACTAAGAGCAAAGGAAAGCTATTGAAGGATTTTAAGCAGACAAGTGTCATGGTTTCATTTACATTTTAAAAAGATGATTCTGGCTACTGGGAGGAGAATGGACTGAAGAAGATGGTCAAGTGAAAGCAGAGACCAATTAAAAGCTGTTTCAGCAGGCCATGTGAGATGACTGAGACCAGGCTGGGAGAAATGAAGGTGTAAAACAGGGGACAAATCCAAATGATATTTTGGAGACCAAAAGAACGTGGTGATGGATTAGATATGGTGGATAAGGGGAAAACAGGTTTTAAGGGTAATTCCTAGGTGCCAGTTACTCAGACGGGGGAGACTGGGAAAAGAACAATATGGGAGAAAGAATTCTATTTTGGACATATTAAGTCTATTTACGAGAGAAATCTAAATCAGAAACATAAATTTGAGAATTAGTCACATGTAGATAGTATTTAAAACAGTAAATTGAATGAGACCACCTACAGAAAGACAGAAAGAGAAGCGGGGGAAAGTGTCCAGGGCTAACCTCTGGGATGTGCCAATTCTTAGAGGCAGGTCGAGGAAACCACATATATACTAAATGCCGGGATTTGGACTCCGGCCAGTCTGACTTATGCTAGGGTTAGAATCTCCCACTGCATAAGCTGGGTGTTTAAGAACCATTCAATGTTTCTGCACCTGGAATTAACATAACAAATGGCAGCTCAATCTGGCAACTATCACCAAGTGCCGAAAAGCCTGGCAGTAGTACTAGGTCAGAGGAGAAAACTCTCAATGCTATCCACACGATAATTAAGGAGTACTTACTTAACAGGCATTTTTATTTTTTTTAAGTCCAAGTGAAAATATCTTTATTGAGACAAATGGGAAAATTTATATTCTTATAACCTAGGTTATCTACAATATTGAACACAGGAGTATCAACCAGAAAATTGGCACTGCTTTATAATAATTACTAAAGTAATATCTGGGCATACTAGGAAAGTAGGTAGTTAACAAACCTACCATCTTAACAATTTGTAAATGGAAAAGGAAATTATTAAATTATGCCTTATCACTTATAAATTAAGGCTTAGATTTTAAACGTAGTGTAGGCAAAGATCATCTAAATCTGTGCTGTCCAGTATAGTAGCCACTAACTTTATGCAGCTCTTTAAGTATAAATTAAAATTAAATTAAGTCAAAAATTCAGTTCTGCAGGTGCATTAGCCACCTATCAAATGCTCAGTAGTTACATGTGGCTAGTGGTGATCTCATTGGACAGCACAGAATAGAACACTTCTATCATCACAGAAAGTTCAATTGGACAGCATTAGATCCTCAATTTTTCTTTTAACTTTTTTCAAGGGGGCCAATGGAAAGAGCAACTCAGAAGACCTCAGTTTTCCAGATCAGTCACTAACCGGCTGAGCAACTGTGTAAGCATCACTCAGCAGTGCTTCTAGAAATGAATGTGCATTTGAATCACCCAAGAATCTAGTTAAAATGTAGGTTCTAACTCAGTTAAGTCTTGAGATGGGGTTAAGATTCTGTACTTCTAACAAATTCTCAGGTGCTGCTAATACTGCTGGTCCAGAAATCATACTGTTAGTATCAAGGTCTTAGATCTCTCCGGGCCTCAGTTTCCTGAGCTGTTAAATTATGTACCTAGGGCAAGATAATGTTCTGAATCCTCCGTAAACACTAACATTTTATAGCTTTTTGGTGGTACAGAATTAAATGCACACAGATTTCTCACGCTCTGCAGAGGCAATTTCTTCCCTGAAGTAAACATTAGGATTCTAACAATTTCTGTGATACCATTTATTTTCCCATGAAAAGACATATCAAATTTAAATGCAAATCAATGGGAAAACGTAATTTGCTATATACACATTCAACCTCTGTACTTTTCAGAAATGGATTTAAAAGGCTGACAGGTATGTGAGACAAAGGGATACATTATATTTTCCAAATATGCAGTTCATGGAAGAAAAAAAAACAATGGTAGACAAAGCCCACACCACTGTTAACTTTTTAAATGCATCAGCTCCACAGGAAAAGCAACTCCCAGGAAAACGTCACCAACCATAGTAACATTATCGTTTTTGTAAAGTCTCAGTCAGGGCTCTGAGCATGGAAATCAACCGAAACCCCTCCCCACTAGCAGGCCTCAGGGTGACATTAACAACCCGCAGAACAGGCTGAAGGATGAATAATGCTACAAAGAACTACAAAGTTCAAGAGGGCAAGGTAAACAAGGAATGGGATAGCAGTGGTGAGGCTCAGGGTTTCATAAGGAAAAACCCCATAGAAAAGACAGGCTAAGATGTCTACATTGTTTACAAATTCTGAATTAAGCATGACAGCTAATTACCTATTTTCTTAAAAAACAAAAAACTGGAAATACATGTTCAACCTATAAATGATAGGATGCTTTGAAACTCTACAATCCTTTTATATTTTTTATTTCCTTTAGTAGAAAATAAATTTTAAAGTTTGAATTAAATGTCATTAAAGTTCCTTTATAGAAGTCATGTAATACTCTTCCAAAATCTCTCTAAAGACTTAATTTACATTAATACACTTTAACACCCACAAAACTCTTCAAATAAATCATTTTGAGAAGATAAGCCTACAAATAAAAACGTGGGAGTGGGAAGGTTTTTCTTCTTACTTTTAAAACAAACTGCTATTCTCAATCTTTTTTTCCCTCCGTAATCTTATTTTATGCCAGCCTGATAAACAATGGCTTTCTACAATCAGTCAAAATTTTACTACCAAATTTCAACATTAAGTCCTAAATTTGGAACTGTACATTCAGCTTATCTCAGAAAAAGATTGATGAAAAATCCTGCCTAAAACAATACCTATTTCAAGCTGTTTTTATCAAAACAACAAATTCCTACAGATCAGGAGAAAGCACGATGTATAATTCCATCAGAATGAAATACTCATAGGTTCAGAGCTGTATCTGGTTAAATATTTCTGTGCTTTTGCAACTTATTTAAACTAATTTCTAGACATTATAAAGATAACTTTCACATTACCAATGAAAAAAAATTTAATTTCTATCCACACCATAAAAGTACTGTTCTTTGTAAATAATTGATAAGAAACCTCTCTCAATAATAATCAAGGAGCTGTTAGTATCAATTAAAAAAATTTTTTAGTGTCAAATGTTTAATTGCAGCAACCGGCCAGACATTAAGTCTACCTTTCCTCCCAACAAATGTTACAAAATTCCACCTGCAGGATATGTGAGATCCTTTTAAAATGCAATTTAAGAAGCCATTTTTTTTTTTTAGAAAAACTGTGGTTCCTCTATGAGAGAGAATTATAATGTAGACAGCAGCATTTTAGCCTTCCATTTAAAAAAATAGTGTATAAAATAAGGGCCACGTAGCAGTCCGTGGGCAGGATGAGTCATCACCCAACTCAAAACGTGCAGCGCTCTAAGCTTCCTCCTACCCGACCCCACCCCCTTCAGCAATGTACCCTGAGTCAGCAAACCTATTTTGTTAGTTGTGAATTCTCACGATGCTTAAATGAGCTTATGCAAAATGCTGCAACACTTTTAGTACCAACACTTGTCATCAGAACATATGTTTTTCTATTGCAAAGTTAACTGATCTTCAAATCAATCTTCTCTGGATTCTTTCTTAATCACAGAAAGGTAGCAAACACTTTTAGTCCCCGTTTGCAAATAACAACTGCAAAATATGCTCAGATATAAAGGTTTTTATAAACCGTTCTCCACTTGCCAGAGCTTTTTTTCTGAATGGTAATACTCAGGTGATTAAAACATGTCCTGCTCAAATCTAGCATATTTCCTAGACGACTACAATTACCGAATTTAGGACACGAACAAGCAATTTCACAAGTTTCACAAGGCAATTTTTATTAAGTGATGTAGAATATACATGTGAAAGGACCATATGCTCCTTGGCACACGGCAAGCCTTTCATAAACATGTTTGAACAACTACTCTTTAAAGAAATGTAAAGTTTCTCCCACCCAGCTAGAAATTATATTTCAAACATTAAAATCTGACATTTCTAAGAAACTCTAGATGCAGTTCCCTTTCAGGGCCCAGCCCTGTTTGGACTCTACATTCTTCTAGTCAGATTACTCTTTCCATCTCAGTTTCCCAATGTTGAAAAGAGAGGGTATGTCTAATTAGAACTTGAAAAAATAACAAGGCTAGAAGAAGAATCAAGCAATCAGAAAACCACTGAAGCTGTTTTCACTCCATCTTGTTTCCTGTTCATTTTTCTTGCTCTCAACAAATCATCTTGTATCCTTGAAAAAAAAAGTTAATACGAAGTTTGAATTTTAGCATTTCTTGCATTGAAGGAAAGAACATGAATTTTGCTGCAAATGCAGCAGGCTTCTAATTCCACCTCATCAGCTTCCCTTTCCTGAACCTTTTCCAATGAGCAAGCAAAAGAAAAAATAACAGGAAGGAATCAGAAATATCCTGCTTCACAGCGCTCCCACACAACACCGGAGACAATCGAGTCTCACTAAGCCAGGGAACGAAAGGCGGCCGAGGCACCTTTCTTTTTCAAAGTGCCTCACCAAGTCAGGGGAAAGTGCCCCCTGTTAGTAAACTGACAAAACAAGTTTTTGTTTGGGGGCTTTCACAGACCCCTGCCAAAGTCCCAGATGCAGCTCAAGCAAGGCTGCAGTAGAAGCGGGTAGGAAATTAGGAATTCCGATTCGGACCAGTTTTCTGTTCCTGATTCATGGCTAGACTCAGCCCGGCCGGAGGACCTCAGGGCTCTGAGCGGAGCCGGGGGAGCCGGAGACCCTGCCCGGACGGAGTCGGCGGAGGCCGTGTCACCCGACTGGGATGGGGGAGGAGACGTGGGAGCATTTGGAAAGGCAGCGTGCCAGGAAGGCGAGGCTCCGCGCCACCTCAGGCTCCCAGGCCAGGCCCGCCCTCCCGGCCACCGCCCCGCGTACGCCGGCCCGGCCGGGATCAGAACCCGTGGAGCGAACCCGCGGAGCCGGGCGTAGGCGGTCCCCGGGCAGGCGGCCTGCGAGGGGAGCGCCGGGTGGGAGGGGCGCGCCGGGTGGGAGGGGCGCGCTGCCCGCTGCGCCAGTCCCATGTGGAGACGCCGGCCGCCAGCATACGCCGGCCAGGGCGCATAGGAATTCTAATTATAGTTAACAAGCTTGATTTATTATAAAACACTGCATAGAAGAATTGAAGAATATATATTTTTCTGAGGTCTGCATGCAACAATTTTAAATTGTTCACCTAACGATGCCCTGTGGTTACATAAAGCCTTTTATGTGGACGTTCCTATCATCATTACTCATAATAGCTTAAAACTAGATACATTCCAAATGTCATCTACAGGTAAAAGGACAAGCAAAAGTGGTATATTCATACCATGGAATACTATTTAACAGTCAAAACAGCAAATTATGGATACATGCATTAAAGAGATTAATCTGAGAAATAGTATGCTGCTGAACAAAGCCATTCACAGAAGTCTGTATGTTGTATGATCACATTGACATAAAAGTTTTAGAAGAGACAAGACCATGTAGTACGAAAACAGATCAGTGGTTGCCTGAAGCTGGGGGTAGGAGAAAGGTTTGGCTGCAAATATACAGCGGGGAACGTTTAGGTGAGAAAGGACAGTCCGAAAAGGTGACATATTGTATGATTCTAACAACATGGTATTTCGGAAAAGGAAAAGGTGTGGTGACTGTGAGATCACTGTTACCAGGAACCCAGGGGCATGGAGGAGGGATGGACAAGTGAAGCCACACGCAGGGCGTTTTAGGATAGGGGAACTATTCCTCATGAGATTGTTATGGGGATACATGACATTATGCATTTTTCAAAATCCACAGAATTGTACAACACAGATTGAACCTTAATGTATACTATGGATTTCAGTAAGTAATAATGTACTGATGTTGGTTCATTAATTGTAGCAAATGCAAGATAGGATAATAAGGGAAGCTGAGTGCAGGGTAGGGTGTTCAATTTATGGGGGCTGAGTATATGGAACTCTGTACTAACTGCTCAGTTTTTCTGCAAATCTGAAACTGCACTAAAAAATAAATGCCCTAATTGTCCTCAGGTCTTTAGTTTTCTGATAACAACTACAAAATAAAAGATAATTTCAGATCTATCAGACATGTTTATTCTTCCATGTCCAAAGAATAAACATACATATTTCCTTTCCACTACCACCAAGTCTGTCTTCCTTTCCTTCATAGCCAATATTCTTAAAATAATTGACTATATTCAGTGTTCCTATTTCCTCCTCTCTATGCCCTCTGATTCCACATGTTATTCTCAAAGAAGCCAACAATCTCTTTACAATGGGTATTTTTCAATGATAATCTCATTTTAACTTATGCAGCATTTTGAGTTTTCCCCAGTACTTTGAGGGATAACTAAAATAGAATAAAATGCATAAAATGCAAATCCCTACCAATAGCATTTTAATTTTGTAGTCATGTAATCACAACTGTCCCAGAAGTCTGATTTCTATCACCATCAGTTTTGTCTGTTGTAGAATTTCATATAAATGGAGTCATATTGTATGTATTCTTTCATGTCTAGCTTCTTTCACACAACTACCTCTTCTAAAGAGTCACTAATGTGTTGGAAACTATTTGTAGTTTATTCCTTTTCACTATTTAGTAGTGTTCCATTGCTGCAATTTGTTTACCTGTTTTCCTGTTGATGAATATTTGGGTTGTTTCCAGTCTTTCATGAACAAAACTGCCATAAGCATTCTAGTACAAACCTTTTGTGACCATACACACTCAATTTGGGGGGGTGTATGTTTTGGGGTGGCTGTACTATTTTACACAGGCCCAGCAATATATGAGGTATCCTCACCAACACTTGATCTTGTAAATCTTATTTTTAATAAAACATGTTTTATTTTTTTAATATGTAGAGGTCTGTCATTATGGTTTCAATTTTTATTTCCCTGATGAAGAATGATCTATGCACCTTCTGTACTTTTACTGACTTGACCAATTAGTTTCTGTTGCAAAATGCAGATTCACCTACATTATGTATTTAATTGGGTTTTTAATCCTTTTATTATCACTTAAGAATGAATTACTATTCATTACAAATGAGTTATTTATTTACTCCATATATGAGTACTTTGTGAGAAAATATTGTAAATATTTTCTCCAAGTCTGTGGCTTATTTATTTAATTAATTATGCCTAATGATTGAAACATTTAGTTTTGCTAAAATCAATTAACCATTAACATTTTTATTTTTTGGGTTAGTGCTTTTTGCTTCCTGTCTAAATAATCCTTGCTTTCCCTGGAGTCATAACTTTTTGCCTTTATGTTTTCTTCTAGTGATTTGGCATTCATATTCTTTCCCTATTAAATTATATTGGCACCTTTGTAAAAAATATTAAGTGACTGTGTGCATGTAGATTTACACCATATTTTGTTCTATTGATCTATTTGTTTATCCTTAGGCCAGTATAACACTGTCTTAATTATTCTAACATTGGAATAAGTTTCTAAATCTGGCTCTGTAAACTCTCCAATTTTTTTTCTTTATCCCTGGTACTACTCACTGACTTGAACTCTACTTTAATACTAACATAGCTAAAGTGATGTTTTTTTATGATTGTTTTTTCAGTCCTTTTATTTCCAACTTCTCTGCATCCTTATTTTTAATGGTTTAATATCAGACTGGATTATAAAACAAGACCCAACTATCAGTTGTCTTGTTGGGTCTAATATTGCTGCATTTTAAGTGGAATTTTTATTCTGTCAATATTTATATGATTATTGATATGGCTGACTCATGTCTTACAACTTATTTTTGTTTTTCCTCTTTTTCCTTTGCTCCACATTTCATGGCTTCTTATGAATTATTTTAGTAGTATTCCATTGTATCTATTCTATTGGCCTTTTCATTGTGTGTTACCTTTTACTAGTGACTTACAGATTACCATATCCATCCTTAATCCACAGTGTACCTTGAATCAGTACTGTACCGCTTCACAAACAGGAATCAATAACAAATCCCTGACTGGGTTGCTGTGATGATTAAATAAGATATGTAAAAGCTCTTGGTGCACCGTCTGCACAGAAGTCGTCCCTTTTTCTCTATGCGGAGGACTAGATTCACTTTAGCTGCAGTTGACAAGTTGTCTTGGGATCAGCCTGCGCTCACAAAATCTGTTTGAAAGAGAATATCAAAAAGAAAAGGTTTTAATTTGGAAATTAACAGACCCGGGTTCAAATGCTAGTTCTGACATTCTTGGACTGGCCCTGAACAAATCACTAATCCTAGGGTATTTACCTGTAAAAGGAGGGTAACACAACTCTCAATTCTAGGCTTTTCTGGAGAGTAAAATTTATATACATAAAATTATGCATGTGTGTCTGTGTATGTGTGTGTACTTATATGCACACAGAAACGTACACATATATGTAAAGTGCTTAATAAGTATGAATTATCATTACCATTGCTATGAGTGCACCCTCAGGAACTACTCCTTTTGGATTTTTCTTTATGTCACCTGTGGGCAGGGCTTATTTTGATGACATTATTGACTGGAATGACAACCCTTGAGAACAACTTCCTAAAAGACACAAATTGCACAGACTGTCCTTTCCTGTTTAGTCAATCCTAAACCACATCCCCTCTGAGGGATGCCACCCCCCTGCTTCTCCTCTTACCCCCCACCCCCAAGAAGCAGCATGGTGGGGAGCACAGTGCAGAAGTCCTTTGTCTCAGGCTGCCCCTCCTCTACTGCGTGGCCATGGACAGGTCAGCAGAGGGAGCTCACGGGCTGGGACCACTCTTTTCTCCTGCCTGTTCTGTCCTCCTGAGGAACTCCTCTCCAGTACCGGTTGTCTCCTTTCATTTTTGGAGCCACTTTTTGGAGAACAGGAAAGAGACAAGGCCAGCCCTTGCTGCAGACAGAGAAAGTACTATATTCATGTTGCAGTGGAGAAGGCTCCAAAGTCACATGTCCCACCTTTGTACCCTGCCATGAAGTGGCTCTGAAGGCAGGTAGGCATATGCATTCTTATGCCAAGCACCTGGGGAAAGTAAATAAACACAGTACACACTATAGAAAATCAGTATGATTTACAGCAGCCTTGGATATCCACTTGCCTGAAAATATCACCTTTACCAGAACTAAATGCTGCCTAAAATTCCATCCTTAGAGAGTCAATCCTTTGGCTTAAATGGAGAGCATGCAAGTTCCCTGATAGGATGCAGAGGGGGAAGAAATAGCATATTACTATTAGTATTCACTCATATTCTAAGCAACTAGTTATTTAAGCCTTCTTTGAGGTTCCAAATAAACCTCAAACTCAGACCATTGATTTCAAAATTACAGGTTTGGGGGAGAAAGGCAATGTAACAAGAATATCACAATGGTGAGACCTTTGACATCTGTCAGATGAGACAGACTGCTAAAGGAAAAATGGCAGGCATCTGTCAGCTATATTTACAAAACTGGCCCCAGAAGGAAGGGAAAGTGAAGAGGATATGCTGCAAGAGTTTCTAACCACTAGAACATTGGAGGGAAGCTGGGGGACCAGGAAAGGAAAACTGTGAGAGGGTAAACTGGAGCCTTCTGGCCACTGTGGGATGATGGTACCACCCACCCTCCCTCTGAGCTGTGACCTTCCCAGAACCCTGTAATTTATACCATTTTAACAACAGTACCACATTTATATACCTCCCTCCAAGATGCAGGCTCCAACGCAAATTCCAAGAACAGGGCAGTCATCAAAATGCACACCAGGTGTCCACATGCAACTCTCTCTGATCAGAAGAACTCAGAGGGCAATTTACACCAGTAACAGCAGGAAGGAAGAAAGACATCCTAGACATTCTAGAAGTACTCCCTCCTCAAGTCACTCACTCCACTCCTTAGGGAAAAACACGAACAGAATGCGAGAACCACCGTTGATGATAAGAAGTGGGGTCTCTCCAATGGGCTAAAATTACGTCCTTAAATCTGTGAACCTTCTCTCGGAGAGCTTTGTGGGTGGCCTCCTATCCCTTGAGTCGACAGATTATTATGCTATGTTATTAGATTAGCATTTAGACCACTAATGTTGGTATATGGACATCTCTCACCTCTCTGGGCATTGATTTCTATATCTGTCAAACAACATCTCTAAAGTCCCTTTCAGTCTCACTGTTTTTAACTCACCTAGACTATTAACTCTTAAAAGTCCCCAGGCAAAACACATGCCCTATACTCAGAGCACAGATAAACCTGCCCCAGCCCTCCACCAGGGGTTTCCTTCTCTATTTTCTTTAGATTAATCTGTATTTGTATTTATAGCTATATTCATATGTATGGAGATATATAAATAAATAAACACAAATATAAATATATATATAAATAAATAAGTAAATAAATAAATAAATATGTGTATATATATGTGTGTGTGTATATATATATACATAATATATTTTATATATATATAAAAAACTGCATTCACATTTGTACCTACATACAAATTCTTATTCCTAGTTTCATGCTCACACCAGAATCATCAATTTACTTGCAGGGCCCATTTACCTCAGTATCTTTTTCTCTTCCCTGTTCCCAACCTTTTGTCCTTTCCTTAAAGGCAGGACAGTCTCTGTCCAAGGCTTAAACTGATAATTTTCTCTTTAGCAGAGGAAACTGGAGAGTCAGTTGCCTCACATGAGATTAGCTGTTGAAGAGTCAGAAGTCCCCTTTTGATCGCAGGAGCTGATATCTTGCCACCCGCCACCTCCCAGGTGGACCACTAGATAAAAGTTTCCTTGGTAATTGCTGTAGGGGCAACAGGATTCAATGGGAGATGAAATTATTTACCTGGGATACATCAAAACCCTTGTCAAAAGGGTTTCATATAAATTCAATGAAGCAAAGGTGACTTTCTCTTTCTGTTTCCTTTTCAAATCTTCTGTGCTCACAGCCAGCTTGACTTTGACAAAGATATAGAGGTGTGTGTATGAATGTGTGCCTGTGTGTGTGACTGTGTGAGAGTGTGTGCGTGACTGTGTGAGAGTGTGTGCCTATGTATGTGTGTGTGAATATGAGTGTGTAATTGTGTATGAATGAGGGCAGAATACAGTGTCTGCTGTGTGTTTCTGAATGTGTGAGTAGATTTTTATGGCCCAGAATTACATCTCAAATGTGCTGTTGCTGGTGTGGGATGACTCAGCTTCAGCCAGTGAATGAGGAGGAGGACGAGGAGGAAGAGGAGGACGAGAAGGAGGTGGCAGCAGGGAGCAAGCGAGTGCCCAGGGTGAATCAATGGAAACCCCCTCACGAAGTCAGGAAAACACTTCAGCCAGGGCCAAATAGCATTGGTTATTTTCCTTCACTTCCCTCACTGCTGTGAATTTAATTTACTTTTTTTCCATCTCCGACCCCGACACACCCGGAGTGAGCACTGGAGGGAGGGAGGAGGAGGGGAAAAAGGAATCAACACATCAGAGAAGTCCCTTCCAAGCACCACCCCTTCCCCTCCCCACATCGTGCTGCTTGGTAGCTGTTGTTTGACTCCCATCCCTGCTTCCAGCTGAGGTGGTCCTGGCTGCCACCCTGAAATGAACCCCCAGCTCTCCTCCGTCTGCCATGGCCACCCTTAACGCAGCCTCGACCTCTGGCACCACCCTGTCCCATGAGCACAATGCCCCGTCCCCGCCTCCGGACACCTCCTCCCCCAGCACCCCCTCAGATCCTGTCACCACAGATCCTGCTGCCCTCTCCACCTCTGAGAGCATGAGGGCCTCAGAGCCGGGGGCCAGCCCCTGGTGGCAGGCTGTGGCCTCATCCAACCAAAGGAGACAGGGGGCGCCAAGAAGAGCCTGGCTGTGGGGGCTTCCCATCAAAGGACCTGAGGGTGGAAGAGGACAAGGAACAGGAGGAAGGAGGAGGGCTCCCTCCTGTGGACCACAGCTGGAGGTGAGGCCTGCCTGGTGGGCAAGCCGTCCCTGCCAGGTGGCAGTGAACGCCTGTTACCAAAGGCAGTGAACACCTGGGGTGAGGCAGACATCAAGGAAGAGCCTAGCCCACCCCTACTTCCCACGCACCCACTGCACACCTCACTGCCCTTCACATCCAACATGGCTTTGACCCAATCCAAGGCTTTAGCTCTTCTGACCAAATTCTGTCCCACAATACCTCATCACCATCTCCACCACCTGTAAGGGAAGGGATGGAGCCTTCTGGAGCTACCAGCTGGTCCCATACCCACCTGGAGATCCCAAAGATGGCCCCATGGGGAGCAGAGAAGGAGACCCCTGGGTGCTCTTCTGTCTCTCTTCTTGTGCCACCTGGGTTTCAGGAGGCCCCAGGCCTTTATGGGCCACACACAGTCTCATGGGGTGACACTAACCCCCACTCAACACCAGGGCCTGCTGGGCAACCCAGCCATATTCTGGGATGGGGTGAGGGCTACGTGGCCCTCCTAAGCTTTCTGGAACCAAGATTGCCTGCTCGTCCCCCTTTAGAAATACCCCTTAATGACAGCAGCCCTGGGAACATGGAGGTGAATGCAGCCCAGACCAAGGATGGTCCCCCTGAGGCCCTGTGGAAGAAGTCCTGGCCCTCAGCCCATCCTCAGCTCCAACCACCCCAGCCACCTGGGACCCCAGCCCAACCCAAGGCAAAGAATTGCGTATGGCAGCAGGTGAGGCAGGGCCAGATTGGTTCCCCCAGGGGCACCAAAGCTCAACCAAAGCTCACTCACTTCCAAGGAAGGGGGCACTCTCCCTGCCCCTGTGGGCTCCTCTGAAGACCCTGGTAACCCACCCCAGCCCTCTCACCTAGCTGACCACTATATCCCTGTCCTAGCAACCTTCCAGGGCCTCAGTCTGTCCAGCCATGTCCCTGCTACGCTCATGCAACTCCTGCAAGATGCTCAAGTGTCCCAAGTGCCACTGGCACCACAAGTCCAGCAGACCCTGGAAGTGCCTGTGTGGGAGAAGCAGCCTTAGGGCAGCAGACCCGCAGCTGCTGCAGCACCGCCCCCCCCACCTCCACCACGCCCAGAGAGGGAGCTGCAACCACAGCTACACTCCCCACTGCTGTGGTGTCTGCAGCTACTCCACCTCCACCAAGGGCAGCCTCACATCCACACGCAGTCCAACTAGCACCTGGCCCACCTGCAGGGCTTCCAGGTGGGCCTGAGGTGGGGACAGGAGAGCCCCCCAGAGGCAGTGCTACCACCCTCCTCGGGACCAGGAGCCCAAGACCAAATAGTCATGGCAGTACCAGGTGTGCAGCTATGAGACCGTCTCCCGCAACCTGTGCATCCACATGACCTCAGAGAAGCACATGCAGAAAGTTCTCGTGCCGCACCAGGGGCTGCCTCTGGGACTGCTGCTGCGGCTGGTGGGGCCAGGACCCCCGCCCCAGGCTGGGGCTGCGCCCACCCCCCTACCTAGGAACTCTTCCAGTATTTCAGACCGCAGGCCCTAGGGCAGCCTTCAGGCTTCCTTGCCTGGCCCCGGACCAAGGCCAGACAAGCCCCTGGAAGCGGAGCTGCTTCTCAACGGCTTCCACCACCTTGGAACACCTGCCTGCAAGGTCCCCACACCTGCCCTGGCATCTCCCCACCCCTGGATGCCCACACACTTCCAAGTCAGCTCCTAGGCTCCTTGTCTGATGGGCTGCCCACCTCGCTGCCCCCAGATGACAGCCCATCCCTGAAGGTGTTCTGCTGCCTTGTGTGCCAGGCCTTCAGCACAGATGGCCTGGAGCTGCTGCTCTGCCACTGCAGTGTCGGTGGGAGCCTCCTGGGGGCCGAGTGGAAGAAGGTTGTTGGTGACACCCACCGCTGCAAGCTCTGCTGCTATGGCACCCAGCTCAAGGCCAACCTCCAGCTCCACCTGAAGACCGACAAACATGCTCAGAAGTACCAGCTGGCGGCCCACCTGAGGGAGGGGGTGGGGCCATTGGCACCCCCTCCCCAGTGCCTCTGAGAGGTGGGGCTCCTTATGGGTCTGTCCAACACCCCCCCGGCACCTGCGCTGCAACATCAGATACTTTGAGTCCAACAGCAAGAAGATGCAGCTGCATGCCTAAGGTGCAGCCCATGAAGGAAACAGCCAGATCTGTAAGTTTCTGCTGAAGATGGGAGGGGCGGCAGTGGGGCGCAGAGCTGGGGCTGTTCCGCGGCCTGCTGTGTGCCTGGGAGACGCCTCCCCGCCTGGCGGTGCTGCAGCACCTGTGCCCACCGGGCCCACCGTGACGCCCAGGCCCAGCGGCGTCTGCAGCTGCTACTGAGCGGCCCAACGGCCAGTGAGGGGTTCTCGGCTCCTCAGGGCATCCTGAGATTCAGCCATGGGCGGCTCCAGGTTCCTGGGAAGGCTCCCATTATCCCCTCAGCTGAGCCACCCACCCCTGAGAAAGATGCCCAGAATAAGACCGAACAGTTGGCATCTGAAGGAGCAGAGAACAAGACCGGCCCTCCTGGAGACAGCAGCAACCAGACCATGGTGTTCTGCTGTCCCTACTGCGGTCTCCTGAGCCCGGAGCCCCACCAGGTGGGGGCTCACGCCCTCTCCCGGCATGCAGTGCGGCCCAGGCACCGCTGCCCGGTGCGCCGGGAGCTGCCCTTGCGGGCGCCCGCCCTCCGCTTCCACCTCCGCCGCCTGCACAGCGTGGTGCCCGAGCGTGTTGAGAAGCTGCGGCTAGTGGCCACAACTGTAGAAATGACCTTGACAATCAAAGGGCTGCTTGGGCCCACTCTCAGCCCTCAGGGTGATGGCCCTGAGCCTCCTGCTTCTGGGCCAGAGCCCGCACCCAGCAGAAACCAAGCAGCAGAAGGCCCTCACCTGACCCCGAAGCCAGTCCTGATCCTCTTCGTGCGCCTCCCCCGCCCTCAGCCGAGGCCCCCAACAAGCCCACGGGAAGCCCAGGCCAGCCACGTTCTCCAGCCCCATCTCCAGCCCCTCTGCCTGAAGTGGCTCCTCCACTCACCACGACTGAGGAGGAAGAGGAGGCTGGTGGGGAGCCCCTCCCCGCAGAGCCAGCTCCGGCTGACTCTCGCCAGCCTCTGACCTATGGGAAGAACACCAGCTTTGTCTGGGACAAGTTTCTTGACCCTGCCCGGCCCTGTAAGTGCACTGTGTATAAGGAGTCCTTCACACAGAACATCCTCCTGGTCCATTATAACCTGTCTCCCACCACACAAGATGAGGAAGGCTGTCATTGTCCCCTCTAGCCCTGCCCGGGGAGAAGCCGGCACTGCACCCACCACCGCCGTGGCCACAGACAAGCCCTTTAAGTGCACGGTCTGCGGGGTCTCCTGCAACCAGAGCTCCACCCTGGAGATCCACATGCGCTCTGTGCTGCACCAGACTCGCTCGAGGGGAGCCAAGGCTGACGCCAAGGCTGAGGCGCCAGAGCATGACCTGGAAGAGCCCAGGGAAGGTGAGACTTGGGGGAAGGTGGGCACTGAGAAGAAGGGCCCTGACCCTGGGGGCTTCATGTCTGGATTGCCCTTCCTATCCCCTCCCAAAAATTATTTTAAAAAGAAAAAAATGTGTGCTGTTGCTCCCTTCTGCTCTAACCAGCCAGGCAATGTTCTCCTGTCAATCACCACCAGTGTACACACACAAAGAAAATATTTGCTTTCCAAGGGATTGTTGGCAAAGGAAGGTCATGAGACGCTAGTGCTGGTTTGTACCCTTTTATGGCATCATAATACAAGGTCGTATCATGAAAGATGCCTGGAGCCTTACACTGTGTTTTTAAATGGGACCACTTGTCACATAGCCTGAAGTTATAGGATGATACCTGCAGAGTCCTGTTTTGTTTTGTTTTGTTTTTTGAGAATAAAAAGGGAAAGGTAATTTATGTTGTTTCCTTTACTTTGTCTAAGTTCTTTCACCTAACTCTCCCTTTTGAAAATGTTCATATTCCTACTGCCACCTTAATCTAAGCCCACTTATCTGCCTGCCTCTTTGCTAGCCCCTCTTTCTTCCAGTTTCCCTCTAATTGAAAACATGATAGCATAATGTTCTAAAATAGCACTGAGTCCCCACAGAACAACATACATTCTCCTTTGCCTAAAATTCAAGAGACTCCACAATCCAGGCCCAAGACCACTTACCGAGCTTTACCCATCAGTACATAAGTGACCCTCAGCTTGGCTGCATGTGAGAGTCATCTGGGGGCTCCAGCCTAGAGCAAGTATATCAGAATATCTACAGGAGATGGGGGGACAAACCATGTCTCTCTTCCAAAGACTGAAGGGTTTTCTGGGATGCAGAATGTTCAGTGCTGACATTGAGAATGGGCAAATGGGTAAGTTTGGGGGAACCAGGCCCTGAATCAGAATGTTTCCCTGTTGTTTCTGAGGATCATCAAAAGGACATTTGCTTGCTCCCTATGTTCAACCGGCTTCTTAATCACCATCATCAGTTGACTCTGCCCTAAACTGCTCTTTTCTCTGAGTCTCCTGCACGTAGTTCATCTTCTCACGACAGTGTTATCGCTCTTCCTGGGTTCACTGTGAGGTTTCACCACAGTTAATAACAAAGCATTAAGGCCCTAAACTTTCTATCTGATGCTCTTCTTTGCTGTCAAATTCCTTCTGTAGGAGAGATAAAAACCCTTGCCCTCCAACACCAACAGAGAATCAAAAACCCTTCCCATGTGTAGAGGTTCAGATTTCATCATGGAGAAGTCCTTTATAAAAAGAACACTTAACATTCCAGTTGAAGTATTCATACTTGGCATCAATCCACCATTTAGAATCTTGACTATGAAAAATGAATAAAATATTTGTTCTGTATTGAATGACCATACAGTTATTCCAGGAGCTATTTCCAAAACAAAAAGATGCATTTCAAAGCGATTTGCTTTCTTTATCCACAGAAACTACTAGAAAAATTTAAATTTAGTCTTCCTTTAAAAAAATTTTTTTAATTCAGTTGTTTTTTTTTTAATTGAGGTATAGTCAGTTTACAATGCTGTGTCAATTTCTGGTGTACAGCACAATTCTTCAGTCATATATGAATATACATATATTCATTTTCATATTTTTTCTCCATGAGAAAGAATATTGAAGATATTGAGTATATTTCCCTAAATTTAGTCTTCTTGGAAAGTTATTTCTAAATACTTCAATACAAATACTTGCTCTATATGAATATGAATATATATATTTCTATTATAAATATATGTGGTTTTTGTCATCTCTTTCCATATAGTGGACATAATAGAGATTGCATGAGTATATGTAATTTTGTGTTTTCTCCCCATTTTTTTCCTACTCCACTTTTCCCCATTTATTTTGCCAGGTTTCCAACTAACTCTCTCAGCTATGAGAGGACACAAAACAAAGCAAGAGAACAAAATAAATTAACTTTTCACTCTCAAATTTCAAATATATATATTTGAAACTTGCCAAAAAGATTTGAACTGTCCATACTTTTAAAAACTGAAGTATAGTCGCTTTGCAATGTTGTAAAAAAATGTAAATTTCAGGTGTACAGCACAGTGCTTCAGTTATACATAAATATATTCATTTTCATATTCTTTTTCATTATCAGCCATTACAAGGTATTGAATATAGTTCCCTGTGCTATACAGTAGGACCCTGTTGTTTACCTATTTCATGTATAGTAGTTAGTATCTGCAAATCCTGAACTTCCAATTTATCTAATTTTTTTGAATTTGAAGAGTTTAACACCTGAAGGGGCACCGACTCCTTGCAATATGCCACCAGAGCCAAAAACAATGAAATTTAAATTACTACTATTGATGTAATTTCATTTGTATTCATAACATGGTGAAATATTTAAGTTCTACAAATACACATTATGTAGAAGAGGATGAATAAAATAAAAGAAATATATATACAGGAACAAATTTGCAGACAGTGTTTATTTTTCTGTTTCTGGATAAAATCACAATGCCTTGAACATATTAAGGGCTTGATTAAAAAATGTTGACAATAAAAGCAATAATGAGACCTATATTGACAGAAAATATTTATCTCTGCTG
Organism: Vicugna pacos; assembly: GCF_048564905.1. Taxonomy (NCBI): domain Eukaryota; kingdom Metazoa; phylum Chordata; class Mammalia; order Artiodactyla; family Camelidae; genus Vicugna; species Vicugna pacos. Next base: position 48,616 of record NC_132990.1, read on the forward strand.
TTCCTCGAATGTTGAGAAGAGTTTGAATACTTACAACTTGCTCTGTTTTAAATTATTAAAAAACTATCTTTCATGTGCTAAATCTATTAACACTTGTATTTTGCTTAACTCTCAACAATCTCATGAATTACTTGCTATTTACATATTTTACAGAGAAGTAAACTCAAGCCCATAGAGGATATATAATTTGCCAGGAGTCAAAGACTAAAAAAATTATAGAAATCAGACACCAACTCACTTTCTTTGGCTCTGAGAGTCAAGTTCATTCCACAACACCACATTATCTCTTCCAACTCTTGAATTTATGTATTTCCAGCTCTGTCTTATCTGGATCCCATAAGAGGAGATCTCAATATCCCTGATAGGTTGTAAAATGGTTTGCTGGTTAGAAACAATGTTATAGTGAATTTCATGATATTGAATAGGGAAATGGTAATTCACAGAGAGAATTATTACATAAAGCATGCAGGGAAGACAAATCCATATTCTTGCAGGTTGCAAAGATTACTGTTCTATTCTAGTGAAAATAAACCACCTTTTTTCTTCTACGCAAGAAGAGGTCTCATGTAATTGACCTGACATGAGTTGCCAGTTAAGTGCTTTGGGATATAAGACTCTATTGTGATGGAACTAATTTTTGCTACTCGCAGATGAAGCACTCAGAGAAAGCCATCTTTGAGGCTATACTAACTCTCTCACTGTCACCAGAGCCACTTTCATTCATAAGTCCATTGAGTAAATGTGGAGTGCAGAGAATAGTGGTTGAATAATACCAACAGAGGCAATTATTGCGTTCACATGATTACCGAGAGCCGTGATAATCATGGTGAGCATCCTCTTGAGCTACAAATATCCTTACATTCTGGACAATTTTAAGCTATCCACCCATGAACTTCTTACCAAACCTTTCTTGTCAATAATATTCCAATATAATCATGAATTTCAAGTATCTAACCATCTCTGCAAACCATTATATACCCCTACAAGCCATGGAAGTGATAATATAGCCATAGCACAAGGGTCTCTTCTTTAAAGAAGGGTGGTGATCATATTTAGCACTTATGTTAGTCCAGTATGAGGATTCCCATCTCTGCTCTTGCACACGGGTATCCCTCAGTGGACTATAAGAGTGAAATGACCACTTTTGGCTGAGGCCAACTCTTTAGACTGGATCATCTATAAATAAAACTGATTTTTTTCTCCTCAGTTAATTGATAATATGAGAACAATTTATGAGATCATAGTTTGGCTAGAAGACATGACGGTACAGCTATGGAAGTGGACACATTGGGAGTATTAGTCATCTGAGCATAAAATTTAGGGGGGTCTTTTAGACATACTTGGACACTAATCCTGCATATTTCATTTCCTATTGGTGGTGATGTCCTGCTGGGTACATTCAACTTTGTGGCATACAAGTTCATGATAGCAGCTCAGGTAACATATAGGATTACTTTTTGAGCCACTGTATCATTTGGAGTTCAACCAGAGAAGCAGAACTAGTAAGATATATGTGTATGTATATATATATATGTGTGTGTGTGTGTGTATATATATAAACTCAAGCCCATAGAGATATATCTATATAGCTATACACACACACACACACAGACTGGCAGAGAATAAAGGCTACGCACACACACACACACAAAAGGTAGAATCTATTAAATTGGCTTACACATGGTATGCACTGGCTACACAAACCCAAAGCCTCCAAAACAGGCAGACAGAAAAGGAAAATCACGAGATTGGAATTTCACTGTTGCTTTTTGAACAGCTAGAAAGAGATTTATATATTGTACATGTGATATAATTTGCAGTCTCATTTTTTTCAGACACCCAGCCTGCCCTTCTTTCTAGGGCTTCTAAATATCCAAGAATAAGCTGAAGAGCCAACTGCATGGTTTGCAAATGTGGCTGCCCTAAGTCTGTCCACCACTTTTCAGAAGCAGCATTTTCATTATAATGTTCAAGTAGAATTTTCATGTATTGTCCAACTGATTCAGTCCCAGGGACACCTTGCTCAGTAGCCACTGCCAAAGCTACCTGCTTGCCAAACCATTTTGATGATCACTCCAGCCTCACTGATTATTGAGTGACTACTCCTAGCCTTGTTTCTTGACCTCTTTCTTGACTCCAGAATCCCATCAGTCCCACTGCTATCAGAGAGCCTAGTTCAAGGGTAACACTTTCCACCTCTAGTTTTGCCTTATTGAAGAGTTTCTTCACTACAACTCCTTACAAACATGCTAATGCATCCCTAACATGATGTTTCTCAAAGTCATTTTCAATGGATTTTTTTCATTATTACCTTTAATGTATTTAAACATAGGTGAGCCATTAGTACTTGATAAGCCCATGCCATCTTTTTAAACTCTATAGGCTTGTCTAATTTTTCTTCTGTAAAACTCAGGAATTTTTAGCATCTCAACTTCATTTCGTATCAGCCACTCGTATCTAGTCTTCAGTAAACAAATTCCAGGCATTTGCCAGTCTAAATTAGATGTAGTTTATCCTTCTGGACTTGAATCTCAGGTCAGGTCCTTTCAGTCAAACTGAGATATATCTGTAGTTACATAAATGGTAGGATGGAATACAGATAAAAATAGGCATTCTTTTGGAAAATGACTGATTACATTATTTTCAAATAAAGCAGGAAGAGCCTCACCAGCCCAGGGGAGTAAGCGGCTGCTAGAACTGTCTGGTGACATTCTGTAAAACAGGGGATTCAGGGTATTCAAAGTCAACTAGATCATTTCAAATACTCACATTAGAAATCTTTATGTTAAACTTTTCCCCTATCAATATCCATGTTTTTACTCAAAACCTGGCAAAGATCTGAATTCTGCCTTGCTTTTTCATCAACTTCACCACTAGTCTCTGGCTCTGACTTTTAAAAAATTATTATTATTGAATTCTAGTCAGTTTACAATGTTGCATCAATTTCTGGTGCACAGCATAGTAGTTCAGTCATACACATACATGCATAGATTTGTTTTCCTATTCTTTCTCATTATGGGTTACTACAATATATTGAATATATTTCCCTGTGATATATAGAAGAAACCTGTTGTTTATCTATTTATAGTAGTAGTTAGTATCTGTAAATCTCGAACACCCAATTGTAATACCCAATGCCTAGAAGGAATGTAAGATATTTTTGAGGGTAGCTGTAGAAACTTCCTGGTTCTTTGACCAAGATTTGAACCAGGATTTGATAACTTGCCTCTATCATTTCTTGCTTCATGCTTTCAAGTTCAGTTGGAAGCAGAGCAGCTCATCCCACTGCCATTAATTCTTCAAAGAAGGTCATAATTTAATAACTCTTTTACCATTAAGTGTTACAGACCACCAGCATTCCAATCTCTACTACCAACTAGACTACCCCTACCTTCAGCCCAACCCGGTCAGGTAAAGAATCCCAACTCCCATCACCTTGCCTGAAACCATCCGGAGATCAGTTATTGTATCTTTCAAAGTTTTTAGCAGAAAATGACATAATCTCTCACAGCTCTATTATACAGGGAGGAATTTATTACAATTATCTTGTAGATTTTCTAGTAATCCAGATACTAGATGATTGGGGCAGGAAAAAAGGCTTTTTAGCAAAATGGGGCTCAACAAAAACCCATGGTCCCTTCTGTTCTATGATGACACACATGCCACCAAATTTTTCCAAAGAATCAGTCTGTGCTTGTGGCTGCCTCTTCATATTTTGTACTTCTTCTTTCCAAGTCTTCCATGGTGCACTTGCTTAGTGGAATTTAGGTCACACACAGAAGCCACACTGAGAATTTTTAGCTTTCTAGCCTCTAAAGCATAGGAGGACACACCAAAGGGGATTTAGAGTTGGCATTGCGTGAGACAGTCTGCACCATCTAGGTAAAGTGCTTCACCAGCAGGAATCCTGATGTAGCAACATTAATAAATATTGAAATAAACTGAACTCCTTTGAGAAGTCCTTCCAAAACCATGCTTGGTTAAATGTAATTTATCACTCTTCTGCATGCTTTTATGATTTTCCAACTCATCTATAGGTGTAAATCTGGCATTTTTCTTGCCCTCTTCCCATTTATGTGAACTCTTTGAAGACTGTGTGATGGACTTCTTTTAGGCCCCATGGTTCTCCCAAGAGCACATTCAAGAACATGAGAGGAGGAACATAGCTCTGACCTCAGACATCTAAGCTGACATTCCTGACATATTCATGTTATTCAATGTGTCATCTCGAGTTAAGTACTCACTTCTCTGACTTAAAATTTGTTTTCTTTAGCCATCCATTCTCTGGCAGAACACCTATTCATACAACATTTTGTAATTCCTAGAACTGTACTAACTACTTTAAACATATCATCTGGTTTATAAGTTGCCAGTTTATAGGGAACAAAATCTAGTTTGTTTTAGATTTTGTTGTTCCCTTTTCCCTCCTTTTATGCTACAGAAATGCCCTATTTTTCATTTTATAACCTAAGATACAATATTACGTGGAATTATTGAGAAGTGTTACACTTACTGGTAGGTTTTGTTTGACTAAATCTTAAATTGTCCAACTGTTCATAGAGAGGAATGTAAAACAAACGAACAAAAACAAAAAAAAAAAAAAGAGGAAAAAAACTTTTGATTTGCAAGGATTTAAAAAAATGTACCATCCTTCTGGGAGAGGTGGTCACCAGAAGGAAAAGCAGGTGATTTTTTTCTAGGTGTGAAAGGAGCAGACAGAAGCATGAGTTCTGATCTAGTACTTTGAGGCTGGGACTTGATGTATGAATTTTAATAGTTGATTATGAAGAGCTGTGATCCCAGGAACCTAAAGAAAGATGACCCTTGCACTGGGGGATGGAAGGATCTATCTCCTTTAAAAACTATCTTCTGCCACAGAGATCTGAAGGAGTAGAAACATCACCAGAGCAGAGGGCTGACACAGTGCAGCAGACTAAGGTAACAGTCACCAGTTGTGACACACTTTGGGAGTGAGAAACTGGCAACTTGGACTTAATCATGCTAAAACTCCTTTAGAATTAGAACTGAAAAACTCCCTAGAATTCTCTGACAATCCAACAGAAAAGGAGAGAGATACTGAAATTCCTGGTATGACACAGATGAGAGGCTGCACAATTTATTTGGGGGAAAAAAAAGAGATAAGAATACGCTGATACCATTAAGCCTGTGGAGAAATTCACACCATTCACTTAAACTTAGTATGCCTTGCTTTCTCTCCCAGAGTTTCTGCCTTGTTGTCAATAAATGTCTGTGCTTCTGATGTGTCATCAAATATTGAAGGATAATGCTAAGTAATATGTTATAATTCCCCAGTGTTCTGATACTATATATAGAAAACCCTAAAGACTCCACATAAAACCTACTAGAACTGATGAATGAATTTACTAAGGTAGCAGGATACAAGATTAACATACAGAAATCAGTTGCATTTCTTTACACTAACAATGAAATATCAGGAGGAAAAAAATCCCCTTTAAAATTCATCAAGAAAAATAAAATACTTAGGAACAAACTTGAGCAAGGAGGTGAAAGACCTAGATACTGAGAACTATAAAACACTGATAAAGGAAATTGAAGATGATTCAAAAAAAAATGGAAAGATACCCCATGCTCTTGGATTGTATTTTGCTGTACAGCAGACACTAACACAGCATTGTAAATCAACTATACCTCAATTTTAAAAAATCTAAAAAAAAAAAATAGCATTAATTCTCCAATGTTCTGCAATGCTTCCTGCTTTTTACTTTTTTTGGGGGGGTTAGGGGTAAATTCACTTATATTTGGGAAAGCCTTTTTTTTTTTACACCTGTTCTTTAACATCTTCCTAACTCAAGCCTATAGTTATTTCTCTGTGTATTACAGTTACAGAAAAAAATGTTTTTTGAAACATTTTAGAAATATCAACAAAATCAAAACACCATGGACTTTCAAGGATAACTGTATATTACTTCATATTATGCTCAGCATCTAGCACTTTGGGGTAATTGATGGGATTGGGAGGTTTAACAACAACAACAATAAAAAGCTATTGGCAATTTTCAGAGTCCTATAGCAAACTTTGGGAGCCTTCAGAACTAGAGAGATCCTAAAATCTTAATAAATTTTATATACAAAATTAGGATACTGCCTCCTCCTCAGACTCAATGGATTGTCCAGTGGATCTGCATATTTAGATGAGTCATTTGTAGATGTCTGTGTATTCAGTAATCTCCATCTCCCTGTCTGAACTCCTAGAGCTTGTTGCTTGCACAGTTCATCAGGTGAAAAAGCATTCTAAGTGCCTTGAGACACTCTGTTATACAACCTTGATTGCTTCTCTCCTAATATAATAAATTCTGTGAGGAAGGCCGGTACCTGAACCAGAAGACTAAATGTGGGGAACACAAAATATAAGGTGCTGCCCACCGCCGTAGTCTGCCACCCTGGGAATGTCAACAAGCAATGCCGAAATTCTGCAGTAGTCAAACTACAGCTGTGACCATTATCCCCTGAGCAGCCCGTGGGTCCTCCTTTCCTTGTTCTTCTCCACCGTGTAACTCATCTTCTGGCTGGGAAGAACTCCATCCCTGCTGCTTCTTTGGTTTGTGACATGTCCACTTTCTTCATGGCCATTTCATGATTTCTTACTGATCTCAAACCAAGACTGTACAGTGATTTTATCATTTAGGTCGTCCTGATGAGCAATTAGAGCTGTTACTGCCAGACTCGTTCTATGGCTTCTGAGTTCAAAATGAGCTTGAGACTCCCCCTTTCTATCTCGAATGCGGCCATTAAGGGAGGTTAGAGTTAGATGTCAGAATTAGCCAAAATGTAGGATTTAGTAAAAGGTCCATTACACACACGGTGCTTCCTCTATTGCAATAAACCTACGTACTTAAAGGAGAGGAAGTGTCCTTGTCTTAAAAGATAAAAAAATCATCATGTCTCTCATCCTAAATATTTTCTTTCCATTTTGGCCCCTATTCAATTTACAACCTCTTTTCTTAGTTTTCTTTACAGCTGAACATTAAAAAAAATTGAGGGGGGTAATTAGGTTTACTTATTTTATTTTTAGAGGAGGTGCTAAGGATTGAACTGAGGACCTTGTGCATGCTAAGCATGCGCTCTACGACTTGAGCTACATTGTCCCCTCCTTGAACATCTTCAATGAGAGCTTGTGTTTGCTGTCTCCACTCTTTAGGTCCCCTAAAATGGCTCTCCCATTCTCACTGGTTCCCAATAAGTAACAGATGTGCTCTTGAGTTAGGATTACTTAGGAAAGTGTTATTTACAAAGGGAATATTTATAAGAGATGGTGTAATACCCTGGGGTTAGTAATATAGGAGCTACAAGCAACGACTACTAGGCCCAAGGGAGGAGCAGTTAATGAGACCCAGAAGGAGAAAGCCATGTAGACCATGAGAAGAGTGGTGATTTTGGACTATTCCATCTAACGTGGCCTCACAGCGGTTGAGCAGGGAAATAAATATATTGACCTGTCTCTCCTTCCTTCCAGTCTCTTGTTGGCACATCTCATTGGACAAACCCAGAAGAAGCCAGACACCAAGAGAACACATGGATGGTCAGCTTTTTGAGACAAAGGGCAAATTAAGAAGAGTGGTGAAAAGTTGGTATGAGGGTAGAAAGACACCAGGCATATTTACCTCCTTATTACATTGGAACTACACCCATGGGAAGTCTGTCCCCTCTAATGTTCAAACCCAATGGCCTCTGGTTTCATTTACATGCCATCTATTTGCCTCTTTTCATCTGGATCCCATGAAACTTTCTTTTTTTTCTTTTCCTCTTCTTTAAAAAATGTTTTTAATTGAAGTACAGTCAGTTTGCAATGTTATGTCAGCTTCTGGTGTACACATGTTTCAGTCATACATACACATATTCCTTTTCATATTGTCATAATAGGTTACTACAAGATATTGAATATAGTTCCCTGTGCTATACCATAGAAACTTGCTGTTTATCTATTTTATATACAGTAGTTAGTATCTGCAAATCTCAAACTTCCAATTTATCCTTTCCCACCCCCTTTTCTCCCTAGTAATCATGCCTGTTTTCTATGTCAGTGAGTCTGTTTCTGTTTTGTAAATAAGTTCATTTGTGTGTGTGTGTGTGTGTGTTTAGATTCCACATATGTGATATCATATACCTCACTCTTGATCTTTCTCTAAACCTTAACTTGTTTATAAGTTTCCATCCATAAACCTACAGGTCCTTTCCTGGCACCCCATCCATTTTCCACCTCCCCTTTAGCACTTCCTCTCCATTTCCATGGCACACTTCTAATATGCCTCTTGTGTATAATCTGTCTACCAAGTCCTCCACCACACTAACACCCAGCTTGTCCTACCAAGGAACACCTCTTGCTGTGACATTTTCCCCCTAAAATGTGAGATCTCCTTTTTGTCCACAGGATAATCTCTAAAGTCTAGCTCCTGTCAAGTTTTCACCCCTCAACTTCTGCTCTCTTCCTCCACAATTTGTGGCCAGCTAGACTATTTCAAGTTGTCTGAGCACATTCATACCATTAGGATTTGAAGATACTGCCCATTCTGTCCATCGTTTTTACCTCCTTTCTGTGTAATGCACTGTTTCATCCTTCTAGACCTAGCTCAAATGTGTTGTGATCTGTGAGTTCCACTTTGCTTCTTCCCAAGAAGACTTGATCCCTCCCTCTGCTTTGCCCCGAGAGAACTTCCATGGCCTTTGCCCTCATTTCTACTTTGCCACTGAACTAATAAGCTATAATCATTCCTCCCTGTTATGCAGTGCTTAAGGTGGGAGCACTGCTTCACTTATCTTTGTATTACTGAAACTTATCAGAGTGTCTGGCAAATGGAAATGTCTCCCCAAATACTTGTAAAGTGAATGAGAGATGACTGGCTTGACAGATCGCCCTCCAGCTGGTGTCTGAAGAGCCTTTCTCCTGTGGATCAATAGGTATGTTCATATGTAATAGGAACTGTGGTCAGAGTCCTGGGAAGAAGCGACATGACACAGCTCAGGTGCTACTTTGCTACAGGACAGGGTAAGCATCCTTCTATGGCCATTTTCAGACCTGACATTGTAGCACTTAAGAAGCCTAATAATGCCAAATCAAAACATTAAAAGTTGAAATTTAGGAATGCTAGAGTACTAAAAGAAGTCTCTCTACATTTTTATAATAGCAGGGGTCCCAGTCTGAGCCAGAGCAGAAGCTAAAGGAAGTGTCTTCATCAGAGAACCAAAGCAGGGAGAAATGGGAGACAAAGGGCTCCTGGTACGCAGGCGGTCAGCCCGGGACAGAAGATTCTAGTGAGTCTGGTGCCCTGAAGACTAATGACACTAGGAGCTCTGGAGGCAGAAACTTTGGCAGGGACATGAGTAAATTTACGGCAAGCACTAACAAAAGTGGCAGTGGGCAGCGGGCTGGAGAAGGACAAAATAGGAAAAGCATGAAAGGGCTGTTCATGAGCCCCCTGAGAGATATTTTGGAGGATCCTGGGACAACTTGGTGAGATTCTGAAGGCATTCAGATATTGGCGGATGAAGGTAAGAGACCATGCAATAAAGTCAGGGCCATTAATGTCACTGTATACTTGAAGGCTTTATAGATTACCTCACAATACAGTGCTACTGAGGGTAAAATGTATTTTGCTGTAATTCTAAGGCTGCCATAGTTCAGGACTATATTGGGAGCTCCCTCCATATGTGTTAAATGCAGGACTGAAATAAAGACATCAATCAGGTTGTAATAAGATCTCTTGTCACATAACAAGATCTCTTTTAAAGACTATATGGAAGAAAAAGGCTGGTCTTACTATCTGACCATGCTTTTGAAAATAACTAAAGGACATTCCAAGGTTAGGTTCCTAGCAATTGAGCACAGATAATGAGAATGTGAGAGCAGACATTAAGATAATAGGCATGTATGAAGAGCAAATATAGATTTTTTGTTCCATACTGAGTTTGAATTATAATTTATTCTTTAAATAGTATATTATTTACCTAGAGATGCTTTTAAGATATGAAACCAGCTAAAGGGAACTATTTAGACACAGAAACATGTTTATTCAGACTTGATTTCATAGCTATCTCTTAAAATAATGAGAAACTAGAAAAGTAAATTATTTCCCTAATACAGAACAACAAAGACACTATCACTAGTTAGAGCATAAAATATTATGTAATAAAGAATTTGGCTGGCCTCTGTCCCTGGCTGCTGGGAAGTAGCTTCTAAATCTTGGGAATTTTTGGAGTGATGGGAGTGTCTCTTATTGATGGTGGCTCATGACAGTTTATGCTAATAAGGTGACTTATGGTGGGGACCCTACATGGCTTATGCTAATGAGATGACTCAGGATGTGGACTGGCCACACCTGAAAGACTAACCATGCAACTAGAAAGTTGGGGCTCTGAGCCTATGTGATACCAGCATGACCTTTGGCAAGGGAAGGGGGTCAGGAGACTGAGTTCAACTGCATGGTCAATGACTCAATCATGCCTATGCAGAAACACTAATAAAAACTCAATGCTGAAGCTTGGTTGTGCTCCCCTGAATAGCACTATTCTGCATATTGTCACGTATCTCTGTGCCGGGAGGGTAACACATTCTAACCCCATGGAGAGAGGACAAGGGAAGCTCTGCATCTGGGACCCTCCAAGACGTTGCCCTGTGTGTCCCTCCTTTTGGCCAGTCCTGATCGGTATCCTTTACAACAAAACCATAATTGTAAGGATAGCACTTTCCTGGGTTCTGTAAGTCATTCTAGGGAATTATCAAACCTGACGGGTAATGGGTAGCCAGCTGGTCAGCAGTGAGGGTGGCCTGGTTGCGGGAAGTGAGAGCAGACTTATGGAGGACTGTGCCCTTAGCCTGTGAGGCCTGGTCTAGTTCTAGTGTCACAAGTTGCTGCAGTCATCAATCTTTTGTGTAGTCTAGTCTCATATATCACACTCTTACTAACATATTTTGTGCTAGGTTCATAGCATAACATCTGTAGTTAAAGTTCATGACTAGAAGTGCGCATCACCATAAAAGTAGCTCCAGTTGATTCAGCCATTCCTAATGTCATGTGCTTTAAACAGACTGTGGCAAGTGTTGGGCTATTCTTTAAGAAACCTTCAGCCCTCACGGTATTTTAGCTCCTCTCATGTGGCATTCCCTTCACTCCTTCAGAATTCTGTTTCCCTTGATGTTTTCCCCTCTGCACCACGGGTGTAACTAAATGAATTTCTATGTGTTTTTTATCCATGACTAGCACTTCATTCTTATCACAGGATCACAATGGAAATTCTTTGAGAGCCTTAAAAGTACTAAGCTCTGTCATCAAAGAGTCTAAGCAAAACTCCTGCTGGGCTCCTGGCACATTTATCTAATCCACCCAGAGGTTCTTTGATGGCTTAATGTCTTTCATCAACACGTGAAACTTTATTTTCTCTAGCCTTTGAATCAGTAGATCTAACATGACCAATTTCCTTGTTATGACAAAAATATTTCCTTTATAGTATTTTAATTTAGATTACAATTGCCAGACACTCTGTTTTATAACTACTAATGTGTCATCCTTCACTTCTTCAACTGCCAACCACATTCTTTCTAACAAAGGATCACAACCCTCTTTAAAGAAAGCACCTAGGGATTATGCTCAGGGGAAAAAGGCTCAAAAATGTTTTATTTTTTCTTTCAGTCAAAGAGTATTTCATGCTCAGTAAAAATAGGGTTAAAAACAGCTTGAGGTAGAACTGGTGTTGTCTTTCAGTTGCTAACATCCAACTTCACGCTCTGTAACAGGATGTGCACAACAGAGTGCACACCCTTTCATTGCTTGCACATGCTGCCGGTAGGCATGAGTGAGCACCACTGAGAACCTCATGCTCTCCAGAAATGCACACTATACACCGCATTTGCAGAGTGAGCAAAAGAAATTCCCTTTAAAGTACCTAAGGTTTTGTCCAATTTAATTGGTTCCACTTCCTACGGCTATGAACAAAGTGAGCACATCCAGTCTCACACACTTCAGATTTGATTAAATGGCTTTCTTTCATTACTCCTTAAGCTATGTCCACCACATCAGATAGTTTTAGTAGTTATTAACAGTTAATGTATTTCTTTTGCCTTCTCTACAATTGTGGCATTGGAGTTCAATGGGGGCCATTCAGCCCACAATTTTTGCTGTCATTCATTTTCTACCTGTTAAAAGGATCTGTGGCTTAGCCAGCACCATGAAAGTACGGAGACAACCGTTCCGCTGTCTCTCCCTGCCGACCCCGCGTCACAGCCTGACAGCAGATGTGCTTGGTACTCAGCGCTGTGTATGTTCAAACTGCCTGAAAAAAAGCCATATGATTTTTGTGGAAATGCCTGCTATTAAAGGAGGAAATCATATGCCCTTCTAAGTATTTGAATATAAAGGAAAAGAGAAGATGTCAAATCAACATAGTAGGTTGAGTAATGATTTACAGATACCATAAAGCATAATTCTTCATTATTTTTAGACCAGGAAAGGACCTCTCCCACTTGAGAAGCTTATTAGCAAACCCAAGGATCTCTGCAGAAACGCAGAGTTGATACATGTGCATGTCCATAGACATTTTTGCACTTAGTTTTAGTTTTTTGGTCCTCCAGAAGCTTATATATGAATCAAATTAGCAACTAGGATATATATTTGCATGCTATATGTAACATTTTTATATCATATTATATGTAAGTTATGAAACAAGGGCAGTTAACTAGGACTCATGTATAGGTTCTGTGTGTGTGTGTGTGTACATACACATGCATTTTTTTTTTACGCAAATTGGTAAGTTTCAAGTGAGAAGGTGGGGCTGGGTCAAAAGACAGTAACTGGGCTTCGGGCTTTCCTCTAGTTACTAAAGTCTATCTGTGGAACTCTAGAGTTTAAAGGAATTTAATTGAAAAAAATCATTGTATTAACTCTATTAAAGAAATCATATATCAATCAGAAAGGGCATTGGCCAGCTATGGAGGTGTGACAAGATTTGCAGAGACAGTCTTTTTTTGGGGGGGTTCTATTTCACCCCCACTCCATGCCCCCCCCAACTAGGAGTCTGATTATACAGCGGAGAAGGGAACTATGACAAGCAGCAGGGGCACCAAAAGAATGCAGAAAAGAGGAGCACCTCCTAACTCCACAGGAGGAAGAGTGACACGTGGAAATGACACTTAGCTCAGCTGGGAGAAGGTTTTCCTCTTACCTATCTTCCTTTGCTTCTTAAACATACATAACTTGTTACCTGTACATTTAATTGTCTTTCCTGACAGCTCTGCTACAGTCCTACTGGGACACACTATCTTAACCTGTTTTACAAAACAAAATAAAAACAGGATGATGATAGTTGTAGGGTTATGTAAGTAGGTAAATGCTAAGTGAGTTTCTGTTCCTCAGACCATTTTAAATATGGAGATACAAGACACAAACTTGAGAAAAACATTTTTTTAATGTTAAAAATCTTTAAAAGGCACACATGGGACTTCTCTAATATTTTTTGCTACTTCCTGTGAATCTATACGTATTTCAAAATAAGAAGCTAAAAATGAAAGAAAAAAATTCCAACATGTATCTTCCATAACACATTTGGAAAATAGAGAATGGTACTTTTAAAAAAGCCATATACATATAAAAAAATACAAGTTTACCTATAAACTGGAACACAATTGTGAAGTGGATATTGTCTTAAGTACCTCAAAAAGTGAAAATTTAAACACTGTTTTCTAAAAAAACAAGAAAATTAATAGAAAATTCATTTAAAAGAAAAAAATTCCCTTTAACAGTCTAAAATGTGTATCTCTGGAAAACAAAACATTTTATTATTATTTATTATTATTATTTTTAATTTAATGAAGGTAATTTAATTAATAAAACTAGGATATCAATGAAAAGTTTTCAAAGATCAAATGATTAGGAACTATTTAAAAGGCTAATCTATTATATGCTATGCAAAATTTAAATAACTAATAAAAGCTTACTAAGGCTTACTCTAACATATAACCTACAATCTTCTGGTGAAATTATTACTCAAAGTAAAACTGTTTCCTTAAGCACACTACTTGACCAATGAACCATGTGGTTAAGCACTGGCAAAACATCATAACATGACAAAGGATACATGAATATAGGTAGTGAAATTATTCACCGTTGGGTGTGCAGACTAACTGAACTCACAAGCACTTCTTTCCACCAGGATATACAACGTGTCAAGCGTACAATGAATTTAAGGATTCATTATATTTTGACTAAGATTTCTCTAGCAATGTCTACAATGTGTATTTAAAGAATTTAATAAAAATTAAATGTTGAAGAGGTAGGAAATACACTACTAAATATCACTTACAGAAATGACTTTACATATATAAGGTAGTTCAGCAGGAAAATGACAAATTTTATCTAAACTTTGAATAATACCACTTTGCATTTAACAAACTGTCACACTTGACCCTCACAAAAACCCCACAGACAGTAGAAGTTACTACTCCAGTTTAATACTTAAGAATGAGGCTCAGAGGCTAAGGAACTTGACTGAGGTCATTTGGACAAGCCCTAGGACCCAGATCCTCTACCTCTTGGCCACTATTTTTTCCATCACCCAGGCTACCTCATATTTACCACTTATTAAAATGCAAACCACCATATAGTTTCCTTCCTTCCATGTTGGTGGAGGTGACGAGGGTACCAAAGCTCTAGCAAGCCAATCCTTTTCTATGCCATTTGAAATTTTAGTACTTAAGGGGATATTAGTCATTCATCTTAATAGCGACAACAAAGATATGACAGGTCATCTTAGTTGAGAATTATGCCTATCAGTAACTATGTATGTAATCCTATGAAGTAATTAATTATTTTCTTAATCCTAATAAAAGTATCCTTTTAGAAAATCCCCTACAAACAATATCCAAAGTAGAATGGGCTTTTTCATTGAAAACATCTGAAACCAAATTTTAGTCCTATTACTCAATAGCTGTTCAATTGTGGATACATTTAACTTCCTTGAGCCTCACTGTCTTTGTCTATAAAGTGAAGACGCCACCATTGGCCTCTGTGAGTTGTTGGGCAGGTTCAATGAGATTATACTTGTAAAGCATTTAGTTCTTAGAAAGGGCCAGTTCACAGAACAGACCAATTCTGTTAGAGAAACAAACATGCAGACAGTGCTCACAGGTTATGTCATTTACCTGAACTTTCCTAATTTAACTTCTTATGTGACCTTATTTCTTTTCTCTCTCAAATATCTGAAGCAGGACACAATGTATCACTCTTGCAACCAGGGTACCAATTAAAGTGAGTGCTGGATTTCAGTCCTCTTCTAATCCCTTTAAGGAATATTATAATCAATTATCTGACTGTCTTAGAATTGGCTATATTCAAACCAAAGTTTATACTATTTCTGCCCCTACACTTTAAAGTCTGCCATCATTCACTAGTTTGAAACAAAACTAATAACAGTAAGCCAGTTTTACAAACCATGATACACTGAATTCGTGTTGGGTGAAAAGGGTAGGAAGTTTCAAGGGGTGAGGGAAAGGACCTAATACTGAGAAATTATGTATTCAGCAGGCCATCCATCATGCACTAAATTGACTTTCTCTCTTTTAATCTTCCCAGGCATCATTCTAACCAAGATTCACGCTGTTTTACAGATTATACAAGGGAAGCTCAAACTCTGGCTTGCTCCCCCTTGCTCAAGGCACTCTCACCTACAGAAGGCTCTTGCTCAGCTCCAGGCTTTCCTCCTCCTGTAATCACTGCCCCAATGCTCTCCTGACTGCTGCAAGGCCGTCTCCTTCTCCAGTCTCACCTCACACAGTGCCTGCCCTCATCATCTCTGAAGCAGGGCACACCAATCACTCCACCCTCACTCCCTTCACAGAACATAAGTTGTCAGTACCCACCTCCTTCCTGTGCTGAAGGGCAGGGATGCTCTGCCTTACCACTCCTGTATCCTGAGTGCTCAGCACAGAAAGTGATGCTGGCTTAACGAGTGGACGAACACACCTGCCTACAGCCATTTAGTAAGTTAAAAGGCAGAGCCTGGAAACCAATTCAGGTGAATCTGACTGCAAACTCCTGCACGGCCCTACCAGAACTTTTTTTCGCTGGTGGGAGGGGAGGTGCTTTGGGCTTGGCAATCAATCATTTTTAGATTTTAAAGAAATTATGGAACTACCTACACACATATTTAATACTACAAAATAATTAGCCAGAGTTTCAAGAGATCTTACTTCGCCTTTTAGAACCACAACTCAATTTGGGAGAACAAAAACCAACCAACCAAAAAAAAAATCCCAGTGCATGATGGATGATGCATCTGAACAATCAAAAAACCTCTAAACTATCGAGTAATTGGATTGGCAACTGCACCTATGGTTATTTAAGGCCAAAAGAAAACGTAAGTTAAACACATAAATGCATTTTACTTAGGCTTACTTGTAATAGTCTGTTCTTTTGTAAGATGTTTTCAATTCCCACATACATCATACAGAAAACCTTAAAAGTAGCCATGGGATTTTCATTCTAATCATGGTAATTATGTTCTTTCTTAAAGAAAGATGACAAAAATACACTCAGTCTGTTGCGTTTCACTATTAAACCATGACCTTGCTGACAGAAATCACCTCAGGTAAGATGCCCAGTGCGGTCAGAGCCCAGCACTAACCACAGGCCCTTTGCTCCCTTGCCCAGAGGGTTTAATACTTACTGCCGAGTCCTCCATCCTCGGAGAGTCCTGTCCCTCTCACTCGTAGCTAAGTCAGTCCCAACATGAGGGAAAATAGGCAGGCAGCAGCTAACAGAAACATCCATAAGTAGCGGGCACCGAACCCCCCTGCTGGGGACACCCCCTCCTGTTTAAATTGCTGGAGAAGTTCCTCCTCCGGCTCGGAACGCTTCGGTTTCTTACGGGTGTTTTTCACGTAGCTATGATTGGAGTGATTGGTCCTCAGTGAACTGGAGGCGGCCACCGCCGCAAAGGGAGTGAGGCTGTTAGAAAAAATCCTGGGGGTTCCACGCTGAAGGCCCCACCGCCGATATGATGATTGGTTTTAAGAAGGGAGCCTGTGGACGAATACAAGGTTGAGTCCATGTCGGCGAGCGGCGGCGGCAGGAGAGGGACCAGGTTCTCAGCGTTAACACGGCGCCTAGGCGCGGGGCTGGAGTCCAGCTGATGACGCCCTCCTCCCTGCGCCGCCGCCGCCGCCTCGAGGTCTCGGCTTCTGACCACACCCCCGGCTCCTGTCTACACTCCCGGCTCCGGTCTACACTCCCGGCTCTTGTCTACACTCCGGCTTCTGTCTACACTCCCAGTTTCGGTCTACACCCCGGCTCCTGTCTACACTCCCGGCGGCGCCGCCCTGTCGTGCATCGCGATTCCTCCCCTCCCGGAACTGAGGTCTCAGCAGCCGCCGGCCGACTTCGCCGGCAGCGGGGAGAGAGGCTCACTCCGGCCCCGCCCGGAACGGGAGCCGTCCTTCAACACCCGTCCGCTGGAGGCCACGTCCCCGTCCTCCTCCTCCTCCGAGCCCGAACAGTCTTCCCGGCAGCTGTAGGGAGCAGCCCACTGCCATTCACGGTCCGTCCGGACCGCAGCGGCTCCTCGGCCTCCGGGACCTCGTCCTCGCCGCCCTCACCGCCCTCTCCCTCCTGCCCTTCGTCCTCCGCCGCCCCGTCTCTCCCCGCCGGGCTCTGCAGCTCCGGAGCCGCCGGCCTCGGGCCCCCCGCCCCGAGCGGGGCTTCCTTTGCGCGGCCGCGTGGCTGCCGGTCACCGCGCTGGCCGTCAGGGGCCGCCGACGGCGGCTTGAGCCCGCGGTGCTGGGCGGAGCCCGGTCCCTCCTCCCGCCGCCGCTGCCGCCACCGGCCTGGCCCCGAGGACCGGCCTCCACCCCGACCCGGCCGAGCTGGAGCGCAGCAGCACTCTGCTGCCGGCCGTGGGGGCGGCCGGGGGGCTCCCCGGGCCCGGAGCCGAGGTCCTGCCCAGGCCCCGGGGGTCCTTAGGTGGGAGAGGTGGCCCGAGGCCGGCCGGACCCGCATGCCCGCGGCGACGACCGTGGCGGCCGCCGTGTTACTGTCGCGGCTGTTCCGCGCCTTGGTGCTGCTGCTGCTCTTCCTCTAGAAGCTCCTTGGCTCCTTGAGGCGGGCCGGGCGGCCGCTCCCTGTCCCCCGGCCGGAGACAAGCCGGCGGCGGGGCGGAGAGAAAAGCTCCTCCGCCGCCAACTGCGGAGGCGGCGATGCGGCCGCCGAGACAAAATGTTTTAACTGACAATTTCAGTATGTGAGAATGTCAACCCACTTGAAAGTCCTGAAATATAAATGTCTGAAAATTAAACTAATAAGGAAGGGATAAAATCTATTGATTTAAAATATAATTATTACTCAATAGTGTCTTTTAGAAAGAACAGAGTTTGACATAAAATCTGACCAGTGACTGCTATTAAATAACCAAAGGGCATTTAAAGTCAAGCGCAGATCTCGTTCCAGTGAAAACTGAAAATCTGAATGACAATGAAAATTTGGAGCGTGTACGTGTGTGAGTGAAGCCTGGACCTTGGGGAAAGAGACAGACCTTGGGGAGGGTGGAAAAGGGAGAAAAATGCTAAGATGGGGAGAGAAACGGAGGCAGAAAGACTAACGGAACAGCAGTCAGGAGACTGGGAGAAGCAAATACGGACAGAGAGGCAGGGGGAAAGCGAGGCACAGAAGAGTAAAAGGAGGGTGAGAGAGGAAGAAGGAAGAGGTCGGGGGACAGACAGAAAGACAGTGGAAGGGGCACATCGAGGGGTACCCCGGAGACAAAGGGAGAAGAAGGATGAGCAAGACTAACAGGAAGGGAGAGGAACAGAGGCGCAGAGATGAAGGTGCAGAGATAGCTGGCAGGGAGAAAGGCACAGAGGGAGAGAGGGAGATGACAGGCGAGGGAGAGGGTCAGGTGAGCAGAAAAGGAAAGACAGGCAGACATAGAGACTGATTCAGACAGGGAAGGGAGAGGGGCCCTGAGACACCAGGCAGAGGATCAGAGAAGGGGACAGACTGAGACAAGGCGGGAAGGACCAACAGGCAGGTGGAGGAAGACAGAGGGAGGGAAAAGACAGAGAGGAAGAGACAAACATTCAGAAAGTCTCACTCACACACACGCACAAGCTGCGAAGGGCAGAGAGAGATAACCTAAAGGAAATAACAAAAGAAACAAAAAAGAGAAGGATACTTCAAAAAGAGAGAAAGGTGGAATGTGGCAAAGGATAGCTAAAAGCATTTGTGTGTAAGAATTATGTGCTGTTTATTTCCATTTTCTTCTTTCATAGTTCGACATAAAATTTAAAACCTCAGGCTTGAAAAAGAAATGATGAAATTCTGGCATTAGTTTGAAATAATATATCTGATAAAAAAAAGCCCTCATTTTAATAATAGCTGTTAATGTCTGATCCTGATTACACAGTTGGGAATCAGAAAGAAATAAAAGAAGGTGGAGTAATTATATTCAGCATTGATTTTTAAAAAAAAGCTATGTAATGAGTTTTGTCCTATCTCCTCTAAAGAGATGAGTTATTTCTTAAGGTCAAAATAATTGTTTCAAATTGCAGAGAGGGGTTGAAAGTATTGCAGCAATTCCAAATACTGTTAAAATTTCAGCTAAATCCAGGTAAAAAGTAAACAAAACTCTCAAAAATCTTCCAAACACGTCAATTATACACTAATGGACATTTTTAGTTATTCAATCTCACCTACATGGTTAGAGTCTGGTTTAGAAGAATCATAAAATATCAAAGTAAATGTCAAAGTTTGCAGACAGTATGATTAGAAATCAGATCTCAAAAATCACATAATGCAGTTAGCATGTGCTCGCTTTTGCAATGTGGTGTTCGACTCCGCTAATCAGAGCAATGACAGAGCTAGGTGTTGCTGTTAAGAAGCACTTTTAAAACAATTCTGATCTAGTCTTCCAAAAAGGAGTATAAAAATTAACATCTGCTTTTAAAGTTAAGGTTCTTAGTTTCTTAATTTCCAAAAGATGTCTTATCCACACTGTATTTGTTCCACAATAAAAATGTTAACATGAAAGAGCCATACAGTATTTCTATTTTAAGATGAACCTGAAAGAGAAGTCATTTTCCAACGGAACAACTGTGCTGCTTTACACAAATATCAATGAGCACACAGGCAAACTGTTCTGTCCTCAAGATACAGAAAGGGTCACAAATGTAGGGGTAGAGTAGAAGGAACTTGTACTACTGCTGAGAACTAAAGGAATCCTGCTCCTCATTCTATCAATCTAAACAAACATATCTTTGCAAAAATAAACAAAAACCATTTAAAAACATGCTCTCATTTTGGACACAGGACTTTATCACATATGCCCCTAGCAAAAATTAGGGTACTAATTGAGTATGTGTAACTCTTCATACGTTTGATCACCTTTTGTACACACTATTAAATCAAAGAGTCACATACCTTCATCGTGTTGGTATTTGCTTCATCATACAGAGTGAGTGAAGGTGTACTTTCCATAGTATCTGTAAACCAATGCTCTGCATTGCTCCTCCACAGAGCTCGCGGAACACACAGCCGGCTGGTGAGCCAGGCACTGGGAGAGCAAGGCTGGAGCGGGCGACAGCACTCGCCCAGGACTCAAGCAACAAAAAGGCAATGGCTCTCTGTTGTGATGTCAGTACCACTCTAGCCGGTCACCACCCAGAATATCTGAGATGCATTGGAAGCCACACTGAGCTCTTCATTAGCAATTCAGAAGCAATGATGCAAAACCCCGTGAAACTGTGAACGTGCAAAGACTATCAGGATTTTTTAGATTTCTCACCATTAAATTATTGATGCACACTGTTGGAAAAATGTTGAGATAATTAGATTTTTCTCTAATTCCCTAAGGAACAAAATGTATGGAATCTATGCATGGTTAATATATCAGATTTTTAATGGCTCTTTGACATTTTTTATCTTACTAACAAAAAGCCTTTTTGAAAAACCCCAAAGACAATGCCTACAAAAGCTGACATCCAATGAAGTTTTGCATCTTCAAACTGACTTAATTGTCACAAAGAAAGAAAACACATTAGGAACATAATTCCTTATTTCTCAATTTGTGTTTTTTAAAATTAAAATGAGCTGGCTTATTCTGGCAAGAGCATTACTTCTTTATACCAGCAGATGGAGACAGCAATAGAATTGTGATCAGAAGACAATTCTGCCCTGTGCCAGACGCCTGTTGTCTATATTAGGCTCAGGTGGCAGACTTAAAAGGAATTAACCGAAACTCAACGTTCAATAACCATGAGAAGAAAAACAAAATAAAGTGAAGAAAATAAAAATCAAAGGTGCCTAACTGGGTAAAACAGTGAGTAAGCAAGAGAAATGTGATTTTTAAATTCTAGACGCTGGTTTCTGCAATTGCTGGGTAAAGCACATGCCTCTGTCTCCCATTTTAGGGAACACAGATCATACCTTCTGCCAGCATACTGGAGTGCTGCAAGGGTCCTAGCAGACAAGACTCAGACATTACTTGTACTATTTGAGTAAAAGATGTATCCCACTAGCCAGAAACACTACCTTTCTCTGCTACTAAAAGGTTGTCTTCACACCGCTTGTCACTCTACCAGATCAGCAGTGCTCTGTATGCCAGCTTAGAAAACAGCAAAATAAAAGACGCTGACTTTAAAACTTGAAAATAAGTTACTGCTTTTTCAAAACCAGGCTCTATTTCAGACCTATCTGTATAAATCCACCAAACCTTCACCAACTATTCAAACAACAAAAGTGGTAAGACAGTTATCCCTGTCTGAGAGGCTTCACATTAACTTCAAGTTTCCTCAAACACCTGTTTCTCAAGTGTTCAATCCTTTACCATTTCCTGTGCTCTGTGGTACTCACCTGCTAATAAGAGGTCAAAGTCAAGTACCAGCCTAAGTACCCAAAACACAAATATCCAGGTCCCTGATTTTGCCTTAAGTGACTTCTGCTTCCTTCAAAATGTACAAAGGATACTTCTCAGGTAAAATTTTTGTTACTTATGAGAAATATAAATTCAAGGCAGCTTTCCTTAAAAACCGTAATGAAAGCTCTTGTTATGAAACAGATAAACTGAAATGCAGAATAATGAAGGAATCCACCTTCATTGTGGGATAAATTAAAATGAATATTTCTACTAG
Source organism: Vicugna pacos (assembly GCF_048564905.1). Lineage (NCBI taxonomy): Eukaryota > Metazoa > Chordata > Mammalia > Artiodactyla > Camelidae > Vicugna > Vicugna pacos. The sequence continues at coordinate 70,760 of NC_132990.1, forward strand.
TCAAAAAGGTCAGGATAAATCCACTTGTATACATGGATGGTCATCATTCAAATGATTCTATTTATTTTTGAGCTTTGAAAATTGTTAGGCCTTATAAATTCAAGTAACTGTGAAGTAGTGAACAATCATAATTAAGAATATTTTAAAATGTAGTTTCATTACTGTCAATTAGAAGTCTAATTCTGAAACGAAAGGACACAGCTGTTAACAGTGAATACCATCCATAATGAATCCTCAATTAAGGGACAACCAACAACTTGCTAATAAAACACAGAATTTCAATGTTCTCTTTGATATTACATCATTAATCACATCAGTTAGCTTTGTCTGTACCCTGTAAGTGTTCAATACAAATAGTAGTGAAACAGATTTAGAAATGTTTCTTATCCCCTCCCAGGGGGTTATTAAGAATATTTAGGGACTAGTTTAAACCCTAAATATAACCTTGCCTATTTAGTATGGAAAAAAAAAAAGACATGTTTCTTATAATATCCTGGAACTGTGCTTAAAACATGCTATCAAGGTCAGGTAATAAAGAGGCTTTCAAAGAATAAATCCTCAATAAGAGTGATATGAATTAGTAAGATTTAATTTTTTGCCTGCACCTAAGAATTCATACTGTGCATCTTAGAATGCTCAACAACTTCCTCTGCAAAAACACAGGCACACTGACTCTACTAACACAGTGTTTAACTTAACTGAATTTATAAGGTGAAAACATAACTATGGGACTAATTACAGAAATTTAACTTTCTGAATCTAATTACTGACACTGCTGATAAACTCTAATTTTTTGGTGCCTTAGCTCTTAGGGTGACTTTTTAAGTGCTTGACCTTTAAAGGTGAAATAACATTTGAACCTAATTCTCTCACTTACTTCCTAAGAAATTCTAAATAAAATGAGTAAGTGATTACCAAAATCAAGGGCCATCTAATGGAAGCTAATTTGTAGAAATTTAACATTTTTCTTAGAGGTAGAAAATCAGTATTTTGCAACCACTAATGTAATAAATGATTTTGGCAAGGATCACAAATAGATGACAGAAAACTACTGGATGAAAGATGGTTACTGAAGAAGATACTCTTTGATTACTGTTTATTTATAATTTCAAAGAGAAAAAGATATGTTTACAACCAACCAAGTGAGCATGTTTAATATCACCAATAAATAACAGGACAGGCTAAAATGACATGCTTCCTGATGTGATGGAAATAGGGGACAAAACCAACTATACAGTATTTCTCTGAAAATATTTAAATTGAATCTAACTGTGAGGAAACAAATAAATTTATACTATGGACCATTCTACAAGACAGCTTGCTTGACCTCTTCAGATATCAATATTACAAAGGAAAAAAATAGGCAAAATTATAAAAGAGTAGAGAGACATGACCACCAATATAAAGCGTTACATTTGAGTGAATTCAGAATTTCTCAAAAAGCTATAAAAAATATTTACTATTAACTGGGGTAGTACAAATATGGGTGGTATATTAAATAACATTTTACCAATGTTAAATTCTGGAGGTGAGACAAAAATAAGAGCAAGTGAGAGAAAGCGTGTGCACAAATGGGGGGAAATGTTCAGAACTGGTAAAGCCAGAAAGCTATTTGGCCGTTCACTAGAACCATATTTACACTTTTCTGTACAACCTTTCCCAGCAGACCTCCTCTCCTTTTATCTCTTTGAAATCATATTTACTGCAACCTTTATTCCTCATTACCATAGTCATCTTAGTGTAAACTGGTTAATCAGATGCTGCAGCAAGTTTGTATCACACATGACTTGGAAATGGCCCAACATTAACCTGGCCTGAGCTGTTGGCTGGTTTGCTCCTTCTGGATTTGATTAATTGCAAAGGCGGATAACATAAACACAAAGTGATTGTGTCCCTCATGGAATAGATTACTTTCATTTTGTTAAGCATAAAGTTCATTCCTAGACTGCTTTTTCTACATGTCCTGTTGTAATGGGTCTCCTGCTGTCATTACTTATATTTAGAAGTCATGTAGCATTTTTAACATATGCTGCATCTGAGATTTTCTTCCAAGTGAAAGCACTTCATGACTTAAGTGTTTCCTGCCTATTAACACATGTGCAGTTACATCAAAAAATATATAACGTATATTGAGTGCTTCAGTACTGATCAATGTTAATGTAAAAGATTAATGTTAATACACCTTTATTTGCTACCAATATCATAAAATGTGACATGTATAGCATGCCAAGTAGTAGTTTGCAAAGATTAATTAGTCCTCAGACAATAACCCTAAAAGACATGTTACCCCACCCTCAATTTTAAAGTTGAAAAGACAGAGGCATAAATGGATTAAGTGATTTCTCCTGTGTAATACTGGACCCAAGATGTGAGGCTGGAATTAAATTCTCCAGCCTTTATTCCTAATTGGTATACTATTCCCTCTCTATGTAGAAATTAAGGTTAAACAAATATTGGCTCAGCTATGAATGCCCTTTAAAATCAAGCATTAGAGTTTAAAATGAAAAAAACCTAAGAAAGAAAGGAATAAGTCAAGAGCTAGGGGATATATATTTACAAAGCATCCATCTATTATCTGATTTAATACTTCAAATTCTGTAGAAAAATTCAATTCACTGAGATAATACAACATCAAAGCTGAGAATCAACATAATTCTTGCAAAGTTGAGGATAATGTGGCAAAGGAATTAAGAATGCAAACTGGGAGGTTCTTATAATAACAATAATGTAGATATGAGAAGACTATGGGGTAAAATGAAGACCGTGGACAGACTTCAAAGCAAAACTTGGCAAGTTATGGATGACTCATAAAAGAGAAGTTTAAGTCAAGGATAATCCAAACACTTAAAAATTGGATAACTGAAAAAATGTTACAAAAGAACAATAAGTAGGACCTTTCGCATGGGAAACTGGCATAGGGGCAGAAAAGGTACTAGTTTCTTATCTACTCTTGGCCACCACCCAGCAAAAGCAAGTAAACAAACAAGCAAGTAAGCAAATAAACAAGCCTGAAGGGTCTAGAGTGGTAAGAACTGAGATATTCCCCGACTAGTCAGACGAACTGAGTCAGCAATCCACAGCCAGCGGGATATGCGAAGTGCCAGCCTCATAGAGCTCCACAGGTAATTACAGAAAAGAAAGTATCAGGACAGTTAAGGGTGAAGTGAGCTGTTCCACGGGCAGGACATGGAATTGGAACCATGGCTATAAGGCAACATTTGGAGAGTTTCCCTGCTGTGAATCTAATGGCAAACAGGACAAATTTCCCTCCAGGATCTTACAACCTACTTTCTAAATATCTTTGGGTTCCATCTCCACTGCCAATAACCTAACACAGGCAACCATGAGCTCCTGGTGGATTTCCCTAAGGGGCTTCTTACTGGCCTCTAGCCTTTAAAGCGGCCTTTCCCTCCTCTAATTTCATTCTTTTTTTTTAACATTTTTTATTGATTTATAATCATTTTACAATGTGTCAAATTCCAGTGTTCAGCACAATTTTTTAGTCATACATGGACATACACACACTCATTGTCATTTTTTTCTCTGTGAGCTACTGTAACATTTTGTGTATATTTCCCTGTGCTATACAGTATAATCTTGTTTATCTATTCTACAATTTTGAAATCCCAGTCTATCCCTTCCCACCCTCTGCCCCCCTGGCAACCACAAGTCTGTATTCTCTGTCTGAGTCTATTTCTGTCCTGTAGTTATGCTTTGTTTTTGTTTGTTTGTTTGTTTGTTTTTTAGGTTCCACATATGAGTGATCTCATATGGTATTTTTCTCTCTTTCTGGCTTACTTCACTTAGAATGACATTCTCTGGGAGCATCCATGTTGCTGCAAATGGTATTATGTCTAATTCACTCTTTATACCACAGAGGGTCCAAAGAAAGATACAGACATTACTACACTCCTGTGGGTAAATGACGACAGGGGAATTAAAATTAGGTTTCTAGGGAAGCACCTAAGAGGGCACTGAAGGCTGGTCTTGGAGGCTCAGGGGATGTTTTGTGGAGAAAATAACATTTAAGCTATCATTTGAAGGAATTTGCCAGGCAAAGAAGAAATAGAAATGAAGGATTTGAGGGAGAAGGAACATTATGGGCAAGAGCCAAGAGGCATAGGATGAGTGAATTTGGTGAAGTGAGAATAGCTCAGCAAGGCAAGGGCTTTACATTCAAGGAAGAGCAAGAGTCTTTAAAATGAGGCTGAAGGCACAGAGCAGGCAATGCCTTGAGAGTGAAGTTTAAGAGCTGGAACTTTCCCTGAGGCTGATTTAGGGAGACATTGAAGACAATCAGGCTAGTGGCAGGAACAGACTTTTCACTTAAAGAGTGACAGCTGATGCAAAATAAATGAATGAGCCCTCTAAGGAAGAGTAAATTGAGAGAATAAGCAAGGAGCTGATGGTTGACTCCTGGGGAATAAGAATAAACTCTAGACCAAGTTTCAATAATATTGCAACAAAAATATATAGTAAATGCAGGGGTCTTGTGAGTCTATCCAGCCTCACTTCACATAATGAGTTCTGACAGCAAAGGCGTCACCAGAATCTGTCTGGGTCCTGCGTTTGCATATCAAACTCAAAAAAAAGATAAGGAAGCGTTACTTGTACCTCAAGCTCTTACTTATTTTTTAAAACTTTCTACATGAAAATAAGTTTAGATTTGGAGAAAAGTTGTAAAAATAGCAGAGTGCACCTGTACCTACTTTCAATGTCCCCAAATGACAGCATCTTTGCCTGATGGTGATCTTAAGTCCCCTCTTTTCTTCTAAACTCATTGGAATTCCATTGTAAGAAAATGCTGTCCCTTCTCCCTATTTATCTACTTATTTACATGTATGAATGCCTGGAGATATATATTATGCTGTGGGTTAAAATCCAATACTCCCATTTTCAAACTGGCTTCCTGGCAACACACGATGTTCCAAGATCTTCTTGTGTTTCCCCTACCCCAGCCTCAGACTCCACCATTTCCCCCAGGACCCATGGTTCCTCCCTCCGGAGAATGGTATTGAGAGGTCCGGGCACTAAGTTGTTCACTCTAACTAGGGTCTCACAGCTCGTCGTCCTCTCAGGACAGAACTAGAACATGTTTGTATGTGTACTAACACATTCACCCAGCTGTATTTATTTTTGAATTCTGCACCTGCAAACATATACTAAAAATCACAGGTTCATATGGATACCTCCGACTCCAAAGAAAACAGGGTACATTCCAGGTTATTCCTTTATCTGTAACTTTCTTATCCAATGGTGAAAAATTATACTTTCATTATCTATAATAAATTCACTTATTTGTTCAAACTCAGGATGCACAAAAGACAGTTTCAGAATTCCTAACCAGGACCTCTGTGAGAAACGCATTTACTACATGCAGTACAACACTTGTTGTGTTTATCTTTAGCCCTAGAATATAAAATCAAACTCCTGTTTTCCAAAGTTACTTGGTTCCTTTCTTCCCCACTCAAGTCAGTGTGGTTTTGTTACTTATTTGTAACAGAGTTAAGTTCACTTTTTACAGTTTGTATTCCATTTTGGAATCATGCCCCACACAACACACCCATCTAGGCTGACTTTTATTTATATTTGGAGAATGCGTGAAAAATTACCAGAGTTCTCAGAGTCAGAGTTGTACAAAAAAGTATAATTGGAGAAGTGTCACTCCCCTCTGCTCCCTAGTATCTTGTTTCCATTATTGCCAATCTTCCTACCCCATTCCTACTCCCCTTCCCTGTAGGAAAACAATTTTATTAGTTTCTGGTTTATCATTCCTCAATTTCTCTTGCAGGAATAAGCAGGCACATGTATCACACTTCCCTGCTCACGTGCAGAGCAGCATACTATAGACGCCCTTTGCATTTTACTCTTTTTGCTTAATTACACTGTGACAGCTCAGAGCCCTTCCTTGTTCTTTCTTAAAACTGCAGCTCTTTGTTGTGTGGCTGTACCATAATTTATGCAGTCATTCTCCTATATTAGCATTTAGGTTTTCAATATTTTGCAATTACAAACAATCCTAAAATGAGTAAGCTTGTGCAAATGCAAGAGTGTCATTAAAGGAGATTCCCACAAGCGGGGCTGCTGGGTCAGAAGTGTGTCTGTGGGGCTGCCAGGCATTGCCAGTCACCCTCTAGAAGGGCTGCGTGGGCTGGCGTCCCTGCCACTGGTGTGTAAGGGGGGGCCTACTTCCCAGTAGTCTGGCAAAAGAATGTGCTGTCATTCTCTAATTTTTGCCTATCTGAGAGATAAGAAATGTTATCTCAAAGCTGTTTTAACTTGTATTTCTTTGATTTTGAGTAAGATTAAGCTTTTTGTGTGTATTTACTCTTCATGAGCTCTCCCATTTTCCTATGAGGCCTTTGGTTCTTTGTCTCTGAATTTTTTTTTTTTTGTCCTTCAATTATAAAGAATTCTTACATATGGAGGATATTAGCCTTTTTGATTGTGGTATATAGTGAAAATATTTTCTTCTAGTTTTTCAGCTATCTTTTAACTTTTTCATGGTGGTTTTTGCCATGCAAAATTTTCTTATTTTTACGTACTCAAATTTACCAGTCTTTTACTGTTTTGGGGTTTTAAGTCATAGTAAGTCTTTCTTTAAGCCCAGGTTAAAGAAGAAAACCCGTGTTTTCTTTTAGTACCTCTACTGTCTGACTCCCGCTCTCTAACGCTTAGGTTCTAAATCTGTTTGGAGTTGCTTCTTTTTCTTCTGTGTGGTAACAGCTTTATGGGTATACAATTCAAATACCACATAATTTACCTACTGAAAGTGTTTAATTCAATTTTTAAAAGTATATTTATAGAGTTCTGTAACCATGACTCCAACCAGCTGTAGAATATTTTCATCACCTCAGAGAGAAACACTGTACCTTTTACCAGTCTTTCTCTTTTCCCCAAACTCCCTCAGTCCCTGGCAATCACTAATTTAGTTTCTGTTGCTACAATTTGCTTGTTAATGACATTTCACATAAATGAGATAATAGAATACATGGCCTTCTGTGACTGCCATCTTTCACTCAGCATAATGTTTACGTTTCATCCATGCTCTAGTACCAGCACTTCTTACTGCCATGTAACAGTCCACTGTATGGACATACCACATGTTGCTTCTCCATTTATCAGTTATACATTTGGGCTGTTTTCAGTATGTCGCTATTATAAATAATGCTATGAACATCTGTGTACACACTTTAATGTTGAGTTTATTCTTGTGCAAGATTGAATCTGATTTTACCTCTTTCTAAGTGGCTACCCAGATATCCTGGTACTATTTATTGAAAACTTCATCTCTACCTCAGTGACTTGAAATGCTACCCTTTATTGTTTACACAAGGACCTCGGTTTGCTTCTGGGCTTTCTATTCCACTGCTCCGTTTGTTTATTCCTGTGACAGCAGTGCACTGTGTTAATTATAGAAGCTTTATAGGGCATGTTTTAGTGTCTGGTAGGGGCAATCCCTTCAGGTAGTTTTCTTTTTATGGTCTCTTCCTGGCTACACTTGTCTGTCCCTCCCCTCCCTCATAATTTAGTACCAATGTTGTCTAACTTCATCTTTAAAAAGTTTCTTGGTACTTTCACTGGGATTGAGTTACATTTAGAAAATAAGGAGAACTGACGTCTTTATAGTGCTGAGTCATCCTATTTAAGTCTACTTTTGTGACTTACAAAAATGTTAAAAACTTCTTCATGCGGGACAGGACTGCTGAATGGTAACTCTTTGTGTCTATGAAGCTGCTGATCTTTTGAAGTTAATTTCATACCCTGTTACCTTAATGAATTCTTTTTACTGTTTGAATTCATTTTACCAGTGATGCCCTGTGGGTTTTCTAGCTATGCTAGCAGATCTGAGAGAAGAGATAGCTCACTTCTTTACCCATTCTCATGCTTCTGACTGATTTCTTATCTACCCGAATTAGCTACCACCTACATTACAATACTGAACATTAGTGGAGGTAGTGAGCACTTGCCTTGTTTTTGTATATTATGGAAACACTTCAAGTATTTCCCAATATATAAGATCTCTGGCTTTAGGAGTAAGATATAGATTTTTTCATTTTTTAAAAAAGTATCCTGCAATTTCTTTTTTACTGAGTGTGTAGGTCTGTGTGTTTTATTTTTATCATAAATGAATGACTTTTTTGGAAGGCTTTTTCAGTATCTATGGACATAAATGATTTTTCTTCCCAAAGCTATTCATATGAAGTGTAATTATTAATGACTATGTTCATTCAGAACCATCTCTGCATTCCTGGGATAAATCTCACATGGTCATGGCATATTATTTAATAACAACACTATTATTTTATTTAGTATTTTGTATCAGTATTCATAAGGGATGTTGGTTTGGAGCTTTTTATTTGTACTATTCTTATTAGGTTTAAGTATCAATACAAGTATAGTGTTGACATTGATAAAGCAAGTATAGCTTTATGTAAAACAAATTAGGAAGCTTTCTATCACTTTCAACTCTGGAACAATTTATAAAGCAGTAGAACTATCTAGTCTTTAAAGGTCTGATAGAATTCCTTGGTGAAACCATCTGGGCCCGATGCTTTTTTTGTGGGGTAATTTCTTAACAGCATTATTTCTTCTATGCAAATTGATCCATTTAAGTTTTCTAACTCATTTTGATAATCTGCATGTCCCTAGGAAATTATTTATCTAGGTTTTCAAATGAATTACTGTGAGGTCTGTTAAGTAAGATCTTGCGATTTTTAAAACAAACAAAAATAAATTGTTTTTAGAAGTTATTTCAACTTGTGATCTCATTTTCATTTTGATAATTTAAAAAATCATAATGTAGATTAATTAGGTCTACAGTTTTCTATCCTCTACCTCTATAATTTCTACTTTTTATCTTTATTATTTCCTCCCTGGTGCTCTCTTTAGGTTTACTGTGCTGTTTTCTAGATTTTTTTTTTTTTGAGCTGGAAATTTAATTCACCTAATTTCACTTTTACAGATAAATTTGTTTACCACCATGAATTTTCATCTGAACACTTTAACTGGGGTGTTTTACAGATTCCTATTTTAATGGTGCCCTCTTCTGTCAATATTGCAAAGTCCAGGTATATCAGCCAATTGTTCTGTTCTGAGAGAAGCTGATTATGAATCCTACAGTTTTGTGGTTCTTGGACTCACAGGACTAGGAATTTCTCCCCTTTGCTTTACTCTCCCTTCACCGTCCAACTGCCAAAGGCTACCTTTCCCTTCCTTATGTGCCTTTTTGTCTCCCCTGTAAGCTACCTATTTTGAAGGCTGCTTCTTCAAACTGTATGTACTTTTAAGTCCCTTCCCTATAGCCCTTACTCCAACCTAGGTCTTTTTTCTTCCTTTTAGAATTTTCAGGGTAAACGTAGTCTTTCTGGCTAAGTGTTTAGATCAAGTTTGACTTCTCTCTCTGTTTCACTCCTTCCTTTTTTTTTTTTTCAATTGAAGCATAGTTGATTTAAAATATTATTAATTTCAGGTGTACAACATAGTGATTTGATATTTTTATAGATGATACTCCATTTAAAGTTATTATAGCACAGGGAACTATATCCAATATCTTGTAGTAACTTATGGTGAAAGAGAATATGAAAATGAATATATGTATGTTCCTATATGACTGAAGCACTGTGCTGTACACCAGAAATTGACACATTACAAACTGACTATACTTCAATAAAAATACATATAAAAAATGAAGAGTTTTTACAAAATAATGGCTATGTTTCCTTGTGTTGTACAACATACCCTTGTCGCATATTTAATTTATACATAGTGGCTTGTATCTCTTAATCCACATCCCATCTTGGTTCTCACCTCCCCTCTCCCCACGAGTGACCACTAGTTTGTTCTGTGAGTCTGTTTCTGTGTTGTTACATACAGTTTTACCTTATAGATTCCACATGTAAGTGATAACAGACTGTTTGTCCTTCTCTACCTGACTTATTAATGCCCTTTAAGTCTATCCACATTGTTGCAAACTGCAGAATTTCATTCTTTTTTATAGCTGAGCTCCCTCCTTTTTTTTTTTTTTCTTTTGCCCTTGCTTGCCACAAAGTCTTGTGGCAGGCAGGAATGGAGTAAGAGTGTGAGAAATCATATGCTACATTTGATTTTTTTTTCCTTTTTACTTAAAGTTACTTGAAGTTTAAATTCTCTCAAATTATACTATGTCTTCAAATTTTCCTTCATTTTATTATATGTATATTTTTGAAGGAAAAGTGGGAGGCAGTAGCTAGATGACCACCATTGTCTTCAGTTATCTGGAAGTCCTCCCTGGCATTTATTTTGGCAACAGATTTACTGAAATATTATTCACATATCACATAAAACCATTTAAAGTGTACAATTCAATGATTTTTGGTATAGTCACAAAGTTGTGTAACCATCATCACAAACAACTTTAGACCATGAAAATCACCCCATAGAGGAAACCCGTACTGTTTAGCTATTATCTCCTAACCCCTCCACCCCCTAGCCAGCCCAAGACAATCCCTCATCTGTCTCGATAGATTTCTCTATTCTGTAAATTTCATGTAAATTGTTTTTTACATGTCAGTTGGTGGACATTCAAGTTGTTTGGCTATCATGAATATGCTACAAACATTCATTATGAGTTTTTGCATGAACATATGTTTCCATTTTTATTGGCTATAAACCCAGGAGTCCAACTGTTGGGTCAAATGGTGACTGTATTTTTCAAGTGGTAGTACAATTCAAGTGCCCACCAGGAGTGCAAGAGGGTTCCAATTTCTTTACATCCTTGCCAATATTTATTATCTCTCTTTTTGATGACAGTCATCCTAGAGGGTATGAAGTGGTATCTTACTGTGGCTTTGATTTGCATTTCCACTGATGGCTAATGAGAGTATCTTTCCAGGTTATTTATTGGCCGTATGCATATCTTCTTTGGAGAAATGTCTATTCAGATCATTTGCCTACTGTAAACTGACTATAACTCAATTTTTAAAATGTTCAAAAAAAAGCCTCATATTGAACACAACCTTTGCAGGAAGACCACTTAAGAGGGCTTTATCCTAAAGAAAGAATTACAGTGTACATCACAGCACTGTTTGAAGACTGAAAAACTGTAAACACTATAGGACTGGCTGACTAAATGGAAACACACTCACTAAGAAGCAGAGACTAATTTATTGGCAGTCAAAATGATGATGGCATTTTTTAGGTGAAAGAAAAACCAGATCATAAAACAGTATGTATAATATGATCTGATTTTTTGTTACAATAGAAAAATTAAAAAGGAATGACTTTTTATTTATTTAGTCTATTTGCCAGGGAATGTGGAAAATACATTTATCTCTAAAAGTCTCAAAGGATATACACCAAATGTTAACAGTGGTTTTCTCCGGCTGACAGTAATTTACTGGTGGTTAGTTCTCATAGTTTTGATTACATTTTCTTGATTATCTTCCATGAATATATATTATGTACTTCTTTATAAAAATACCTACAAAAATCTATGTACTAGGATCTAAGGGAAATGTGATTCTTTCAGACCTATCTTACTCTGCTCTCTCTTATTTCTAAGTACAAGACTTTGCACATAGTAAGCAACTGCTCATAGCTAACTTACTGCCTAGGTAGAAATACAAATTACACAGGATAACACATAATAAAGAGTCAAACTCTAGTCATTAAAACTTACTCTAAAGTTAATATGTACAGCTAGCTTATTTTTAATGGTTGGTCTTTTTCTCTATACCAAGGTTTTAAAAGTAATCCACTGGGCTTTGGGTACTTTTTCCAGTCAGTCTTTTTATTTCAAAAACAGTACTGACTAACACTTATTGGGTGCTGAAAAGGTATCTGTTATGATTTTATGTCAAATACCTTGCCAAAAACTTAAGATGGTTAACAAAGAGCCAAAGAGTATACATTTCATAGAATCACTTTCACCAAAAAGAAGACATATGCTAATCACCAAATTAGCTAATAGTGATACTTGACTGAGGATCAGATTTGGGTCTGGGTGTAAAAGCAGCAAGAGCGAAAGGAAAGTAAGACAGACGTGCAGTTCTCATTCTCAGAAAATGAGGAAATGTACCAGATCCTTCAGAGTAGAGTCAATTTTTCTTCCTTTAAATTAAAAGGTATTCCTTGTATTTGCTTTTGCAGTACATAAATAAAAATTAGATTATATGGGCTTTGCACAAGGATGACACAGGCATTTATGAATTAGTCCCCATCCTAAGGATTTCACAATGTCCAAACTTCATCTTATAGACTACTAACTGTTTTAATGGATAAATGAAGAATCAGCCAAACAAACTGGAACACTTGAATACAAGATATTTCTGCCATTCATTGACAAACTGAATAATAAAGAAGATGATTTTATATATATATATATTTCGTCCAAACTGGGCAGAACGAAAGGGGGTATATTATTTTTGCTGGGCAACATGTGTAAACTGGTACATGTGGTCACTCTTAGTTATCAATCTAACAGCAAATGGTAAAGGTAGGAAGTAAAAGAAGGAATAGCTCATGTACTTCCACCAGAAATTAAATGAAATGAACAATGAAATTGAAACAGGATGTTTATCTTTCCTATAATTGAGTTTGTTCTAGGCAAACAAGGTTAGTTTGGCTTTAAAAGATATCTGTTTAAAGTACAGGAATGAGGTAGGGATAAAGAGGTGAATACACCTAGCCAACTTAAAATTAGTCCCACTGTTCAGGTTTTCTTGAACCTGAAAGTGTAAATAAAACTGAAGTGAAAAATTTGATGTAAGATTGGTAAATATATCAATCTCCAGCAAAATTCTTACAAGAAAAGCAACTGAAAAAGAAATACATGCTCACTAATTGGTAAGTACTAGCTCAGAGAGAGTAAAACATATGTTACTCAAGTTCGTATTTTTCAGTAGGGTTACTATATTGTTAATACTCTACAGACTATATGCTTTATGATTTCAGAAAAGTTATTGATGAAAGCCTTGGGGACGACACGCAAACACACAGGAAAATGCTGGCTAGAAAGATCAAATGAAAAGCCAAATTCACAAACATTGAGAATTTGTTCTCAACTTCACTCAAAGCCTGGATGCCCATATGTCTTATTCTACAAACAGCCATTAGTCATCATCTGTGAATATACGGAAAGAAAACCAGTGAAAGATACTATTTCATTATAACCACTTGAGTATCACCATACCCACTACAAAAAAAAAGATATCTAACCTTAAAAGCCATACCTACAACTGGTTTCCTTTGATTGTCATTTTATGGTTATAAAACAGTAAAGCTGAACAGCTAAGCTGACACTCTTTTTCTCACGAACTGTCTCAGACTGTCTTACTCCTTGTGCAGCTGATTTTTTCTAAACTTAAATCAGGTTTATCAACTTTTATTTTGAGTCTAATTTGTTGATCATTTAATATTTTATTTTGTTTTCTCCTGAGGTAAAAGGCCAGGGAGACCTAAAAACTATCTTAGGATAATAAAAAGCTGCCTTAAAGCATAAATTTATCCAGAGGTAGAGGGTAACCAACAGGTAATGAAATCAGGAGTCTGGCTCACTAAAAAGAAAATAGTTTCTCACACAGAGAGCCATCCAACAACAGATTAGGCTATTTCACAGAGTGTGCACTGCAGAGATTCCTGACATCAGAAGTATTCCTCAGGGATCTGGTGTGGTTAGGGAGTCATCTGAGATCACCTGTGTATTAGACAAGTATGTTGTGATAACTACAACCCACTTCTGTCTCACACCACATGCTTGATACCAGTCAGGTGACTCTAGTACATTTAGTAAACAAACTAGGACCCATGGCTTGTTTTCAGATGTCCTTTGAGCCACAAATGGCTTTTTCATTTTTAAAGCTCTATGAAAACAATATAAAACAACAACAAAAGAATATGAGACAGAAATGGTATATGGTCTGCAAAGCCTAAAATATTTACTATCTGCCTTTCATGCAATGACCCAGAGATTCAGGGTACCTTCATCTTGTGGCTTCTAGTTTCTATCTTAAAGTGGCTTGGCCACCTCAATGCCTAGCCTCCACCAGGGTTCCTTCTGCTCACACTCCAAAATCAGTCATGTGGCACCACCTCGCTGCAGTGGGGCTGGGAAGTGTTTTGCTCCAGATGCTCAAGGAAGCAGATGAATCCTGGCATGGGAAAGTCTCCACCACTGCTTGTATATTGTGTTCTAATTCAGAGATTCTATGGTTCTAATATTTCAAATATAATTTTCATTTCTAGTATAAATCTTAATGAAATGGTTTTAAAACTGATTTAGAAAGAAATGTATGAAAATATCACAGCTGGTATTAGAGTAAAAATGCTTTATGTTTGAGTTAGAACTAAGACAAAGGAACTTAAATATAACCTGCGGCATGTCTAGATTAAATTCTTTAGTTTGCATAGCCTTCAAATCTTAGTATGCCCACAATGTTCCAAATGAAACATAAAAATTTGAAATTTTAAACATTAAATGATTGGAACAGAAAACTTGATAGATTTTGCACAAAAATATGTATGTGTACTGACTTTATAAATAAAAATAAAGTAAGTTCTATGCCATCACTGCAGGAAAACTTGGTAATTTGGTCATTTCAAAATCTCAACACTTCTCACTGAATTGATTTAGTAAATATGGAACAGCTGCAAACTGAATTATACATGACAATAGTAAAATAACTTATAGATTGTTCAGCCATATCTACTGGGCATACATACTAAAAGACTTAAATTAGAGTATCTCTTTTTTCTTTAATCTAGCAGGTGAATGTTTCATTACTTGGTAAGAAGACTTCATTTACACAAACATACCAAACTTTAAAAAATTAGTCCATACTTAAAAATTGGTTTTAAAAAACACACAAAAGTCTACATACCTACTCTATACCAGTCTGTTAGGCACAAGAGGAAACTATCTAAATATGGTAAAAAAAATATTTAAAAGCTTACACCAAAGATTTAAATGACAGAAAAAAAAAAGAAATTAATCATACCAGAATATATTGTTACATTAGGAAGACTGAAAAATAATTTTGAGAGTTTATATCTCAGAAGCAAATCACAAAAAAATAGGATTACCCTTTCAAGAAATTAATAATCAACTGTCAATATGCAAAACAAGGAAGGAGGTATGAGAAATTAAATAAGAGGATGCACTAAAATATACTTCTAAACAAAGCTCAACAATATAACTATGAAAAAGCTAAAAACTTGAAATTGATTTCGGTTGCACATTTCAAAAGGACCCTATCAAGGCACACTTGCGAAACAGTCACTGGGATAGATCTTTCAACTTACTAGTGATAAAAGACACAATGAACTACAAAACAATTTTCTAAAAATATTAAATTGCAGAGAGCAGATAGGCAGACTGTAGTTTGAGGGGTAGGGAAGTGCAGAAGCCCAAGGGGCTTAGCGCAGCCTAAGTATCTAACACTTAATAATGCAGCAATCAAGGTAATAAGGCTATTTTTAGTCAAAGATTGATGAAAAAATAAAAATCACAGTAATCAGAAGAAATGCAAAATGAATCCAGTGATTTTCTAAAATTTCAAAACACTTTAGGGGGCAAAATGTTAAACTGGTATTAAGAAGTGAAAAGGATGTTAAGTAACATATTTTGTGAAACCATGAACACCAGTGATAAATGTATCTTAGTTTTATGGTTTCATTGAACAAGTGATTTCAAAATGGAAGTAGATTAAAAAGTAGTAACCTCTAAGTTTTGTTTAGTTGTACTTTGACTTTCAGAGAAGGAAATCCTCAAAGAAAAATTCTGCTAAAGTTATCTACAAGGAATGCCATGGGTATTATTGGGAAATAACTTTAAATATTTTAAAATATTTTTAAAACATGATTATAACTTTAAAGATTTAGAAATATATTTATCCACCTTTAAAAATGGAAAATATTGACCAAATCACCATGAAGTATGTTCAGGGACTTTGGTTTGATAAAAATAAAAATGTCCCCATCACCCTTGGCAATCAATTCCAAGAGCTGATGATAGTACTGAAATGTTCTTCCCAAAACCTATATTTTACCCCCACTTTCTGTACTCACTCAACAAGAATGTACACATTATCAATAAAGAGCCCAAGTGTTACAGCTCCAAAGAAATTCAAAAAAAATGTTTAATCATTGGACTACTGGCCCCTCTTCCTTAGCTTCCATTCCAAGGTGTTGAAATGATACTGACAATAAAGATAATGACCAACACCTGAGTGTGGCAAGCCAGGTGCTGTGGTCTGAATGCTGGTCCCCCTGAAATCCATATGTTGAAGCTCTAATCTGCTGTGATGGTGTTAGGAGGCAGGGCTTTAGGAGGTGCTCAGGCCATGAGGACCTAATTTATGGAGCCCTCATGAATGGAATTAGTGTTCTTATAAAAGAAACCCCATGGAGTTCCTCACGCCCTTCTACACTGCAAGCAGTTAGCAGTCTGCAACCCAGAAGAGGGGCTTCCCCAGAACCCAGCCACGCTGGCCCCCTGATCCTGGACTTCCAGTCTCCAAATCTGTGAGCAGTACGTTCCTGCTGTGTAGAAGCCACCCAGTCTGCAGTATTTTGTCACAGCAGCCTGAACTAAGACAATGAGTCTCAAACACATTTACATGAATCAAGTCATTTAATCCTCAAAATAACCCACTGAGCTAGGTGTACATGTACCCCATTTTACAGCATGGGAAATGAAGGGAAGGAAGGTTTTGTAAACTGCCTAATGTCCTAAAGCGATCAAATAGACAGGACAGAGTACTATTCAAGGCATTCCAAGCCTAGTGAGCTGCGCTGTCTAAAGGCAGCTACTAGCCCCATGTAGCTATTTACATTTAGTTGATATTAAATGAAATGAGAAATTCAGTTCTTCAGTTACATTGCCACATCTCAAGTGCTTAGTAGTCATACAGGGCTAGTGGCCACCATGTTGGACAATGCGGATATGGAACAGTACCATCATTGTGCAAAGCTCCACTGGACTGTACTGAGCTGTCTGAAATCTTAGTCACCTCATAATATACCTTGCTTGTCTGTGAAGTGATGTGTGCTTATAGAATTGGCATTACGTTTGAACCAACTAATCCATAATTCAGTATTTCCAGTGTTTTATTCTTATTCCCCCCAACTTATTATCATTTAATGACATGTGCTATACTGAATCTCTTAAAATGTATACTTCTCCAGCACTGTAGACTCCATGTCTCAATTTGAAGAATTTTAGTTCTAAGGTATCCTAAGATCTTATGTCAAAATTGATTCTGGACCTTTCATCCCTTCATATATGGGTCCACATATTTAGTTCAATGAATAACGACTACGTACATATTGGCTTCTGTTATTTCTGTCTATTGAATGCCCCGTTCCTCTATTTCTTCTGGTAATAGCATCACTCAACAGTGGCCTTGCCCTCCACTGGACTCAACCTCCACTTTCCGCCCCAGGGGTGACAGTGTGACCTAGGCATGTACTGTACACCATGTACTGTATTGGACACAGTTCAGGGTGGAAATTATGACTTAAGCTGGGTCATCCAGGATGTGCCAGAAGATCTTCCACATTAATAGCTCATTTCTATAGGAATCAAAAGCTCTAAAGACCAAGGAGGACAGGATTTACAGGCAACCATTTTTTTCCTGGCAACATGGATAAAGCTGTCTACAGAATGCCTGCAGAGAGGACACAAGAGTTAGATGATACTGTTTGAGGCTTGGACCTAGCATTCATATGTGCTAGGGAGTTCCCCTTTTGCTGAATTAGCATGCTTTGGATTTCTATTCTTCACAATAATAGGAACAGAAGACTGGAGACAGAGATTCCAAAGACCACTGGTATTGTTTGGGAAGGAGATAATGATACTAATGATATACTTACATTAAAGGTGCATGGCAAAAAATGGTACTCACTAAAATAAAATAAATTATATATATATATATGTATATATATATGTACACACACACACACATATACATAATTTCCACATTAGTAAAGCAAAAGCAAAAAAAAAACAAAAACAGCAACAAAAAAACTCCAAAGTCAAAAATCCAGAAATAAACCAACAACAATAAAATACCACTTTTAAGATAACCATATTGCTAATTACTACTGGAACAAGTGAGAAAAAAAGGCACTTGTCCTAGACTCCCAGTTCTGGATCTCTAAACTAGAGCAGGGAGGGGTTTAAAAGTCACTGATTAGGGAAGAAAAAAGGCTGTATGATCTAGGTTTCAATCTATGTCACATGCTTTTCAATCTTTAAACAGTGGCACCTTTCCTACAAGGGTAAATTACATTTCTGAAGGAAGCCACGCTAGTACAATCTTATATAGGTAACTGATAAAATTAAAAGATCTAGAGAATCTAAACAGAGGATTTTTCTTTTGGATATCATTAGTTTATAATAAAAGATGTGGAAATTATTTACATGATGAAAAGATTTCAGAACTTCAGTGGAATGGGCAACTTCACGTGATACCATTTCACATACTATACATTTCAGTCTACATATTTTCCAAGAATGTCACCATCTCTAAATAAGAAATAATCCTTGTCATCCGAAACTACTTTGGCGCCTCCATATTCTGGGAGAAGTACTTTATCTCAAACTTGCACACTAATGTTGAATCTCTCCACCCTTCCCTTTAGAGCCAGATCCAACAGCTGCTACTGTTGCCTGTAATTCTTTTCCTTGAGATTTTTCTGGAAGCATAATGCCTCCTTTGGTTACAGTTTTGGTTGCACTCCTTTCAACTAATACGCGGTCAAAAAGGGAGAGAAACTTTCTAAATGTCTGTGCTACCACGACTCTGGTTCCCGCAGTTTGTACTCTCCCCTCCCGCAGCTGCCGCAAGGAGAAACCCGTGGTCCAGGCCTCCAGCCACGTGGACTTGGGAAAAGCCGTCCAGCGCGCAAGCGCACTCGCCCCCGCCCCCAAAACGGAAGAATTTAAAGTGTGTCCCCTAATCTGAATTCTAGAGGCTGTTGCTTTAAAATAACAATTCTGATTTTTGTTTCATCAAAGTTAGTTGTTAATGATTCTGTCTCTACAACTGAGAAGGAATCTAAGTTCTCCCAATCATCTGTTCATACCTATTATTTAACAAAGTATCTGAAATAATACGTCTGTGATAAATGAGTACTCAATCAGTTGTTCCTCTTGACTACAAATTTCTGTAACTTATCATCTGTGTTGTTTTCTAAAAAACTGCTTTATTGAGACATTCACACACTATACAATTCACCCATTTAAAGTGTCTAATTCATTGGCTTTTTGTGTACTTATGCATTTTGTGTAAAACTTTCATCACAATCAATGTCAGAACACTTTTATTACCCCAAAAAGCAGCCTCACTCCCCTTAGCCATCACTCCCCTTAAGTATCCCTAATTCCCTAAGCTTGGCAACCCCTAATTTACTTTGTTCTCTATAGACTGCCTATTTTAGACATTTCATACATATGGAAAAACACTATATGTGGTCTTTCACAACTGTCTTACATAGGATGTTTTCAAGGTTCATATACTGTGGAATCAGTTCTTCACTTTTTTGTTGTCATATAATATTCCATGGTATGGAGAAATCAACTGGTTTAGCCGTTCATCAGGTGATGAGCATTTTGGCTGTTTCTACCTTTTCCCTATTATGAATAATGCTGTTATGAACATTTGTGTACAAGTTTCATGTGGACTTAATTTTCTTTTCTCTTGGTTATTTACCTATGAATGGAATCCCTGGGTCACATGTTAACTTATGTTTACATATTTAACTGTTTGAGGAATTGGCAGAGTTTTTCCAAAGCAGCTGTGCTGTTTTATATTACCATGGGTAGCATATACATGATTCCAGTTTCTCCACATCCTCAGTAACACTTGTTATTATCTCACTTTTTGATTATAGACATTGGATTTGAAGTGGTATCTCATTGTGGCTTTATTTGGCATTTCCTTGATGGCCAATAATATCTATTTGCTTTTTAAGTTGACTCCTGAATGCAGTAACAGGATTATGTCATCAGCACAAAGGAAGATGTTTATTTATTTGCTAGGATAGGATGGATGTGGATCACTTCATATTTATATTAATTTGCTAATGATATCATAACAAAATACTACAACTGGGTGGCTTAAACAGAAGAAATCTATTGTCGTACAGGCCTAGAGTCTAGAAATCCAAAATCAAGGTGTTGGCGGGATTGGTTCCTCATGAGGGGTCTGTTTCAGGCCTCTCTCCTCAGCTTACTTGTGATATCTCCCCTCTTTGTAAGGACACCAGTTATACTGGATTAAGGGCTCCCGCTACTCCAGTATGACCTCATTTTAACTAATTGTATCAGCAATGACCCTGTGAAGGAAGCTGTGTTATTAAATTCTCGTAACTTTAAAACTGTAGAGCATTTCCACCACTGAGAGGACTATAAATTTGGCTTTAAGATAAACTGTTGAACTGCTTATGTGTATTTCTTCATATTTTAAACACATCATATTTATTTAAATGTCATACTTTATTTGTATACCTGAAATAAGAAATTAATAAACAATAAGATGAAAATAGATAAGTACTCTTCTGTTACCCTGAACTCTACATTTATAATCTCCAGGGATTCTTTATGACATTCCAAAAAATGCAGAGGGTATATTTTTAAGCTGAATGTGCTTTAATTCTCTAAATATATGTCTAAAAATAAAGGTCAAGAAAGTAGTGAGACAGTACAGCCTTGGCTCATCAGAGGCGACAGGGGCCCAATACCTCTGAATCTTTCAGGACCTCAGATGTCACCTAGGATTCCTCTTACTTCAAAACTCATATTTTCTTTTTTTTTGTTTTAGGTGGGGCCACATGGGGCCTGTTTATTGCAATTAAAAACCTCTCTCTCTATATATATACATTTTTTGTCCATTTCTCCATAAAGAAAATTAAAACACACTCACACACCTAAAGGGGAGCAGGGTTCCAGAAAAAGAGGTGGGGTGGGACATGGCCTCCCTGGGTAGGTCCAGGCCCCGTGGGCCCCCATAGGCTCCCCTCCTTCCCATAAGCACCCTGTCTCACTACCTCTAGAGACCAAGGAGGCAGAGACATATGGCAGGGCCTCTGTCCTCCTCCCTCTTGCCTCCGGGCGAGACCACCAGATGTGCCGGGGCTTCGTGGGGCCCCGAGAAGGGAGACAGACGGGGGAGGAGCTCATCCTTTCCAAGTTGAGGGAAGCGGTGGGCGCTTCTCCACAGAAATGCATGATTTCTTTCCATTTTTTGTTAAAAATCTACTATAAAAAAACACAGCTGGGGGAGGGGTGTCGGTCCCTCTCTGTGCTAAGGGCAGGCGAAGGGGACAGCGGAGGCCGGAGCCCCCGCCGCACGGTGGGCATCTCCAGGTCGCGCCGCTGCAGCTGGGCGCGGAGCGCGGCGTCCCGTTCTTTAGCTCCTCCGTCTGCTGCCTCAGGAGCTCGTCGTCCATCCGCAGCCGCCCGGCCCCTCTGAAGGTCTCCCGCACGCGCTGGCTGGTCTGGCGCAGCTCCCGGCCGCAGTCGCAGGCCTGGGACAGGATCCCGCCTTTCCTCGCTCGCGTCTTGCTGTTCTCCGCATTGCAGTCTGGAATGATTTTAGAAAGCCGTACGATCCAGTTGTTGATCTTGTCTCTCCGCCTCTGCTCCACTTCATTGTGCGGAGCTCTCCTCCCCTCGTCCCGTGGCGTTCCGGTTCCATCGATTTTCAGGGAGTAGGGGTGCGGCAGGGGTGCAGTTGTTCTCTGCCTTCCTGTCTGAAGCACGTGGTGGGGCGTCATCATGACACAAAACTGGCCTCCGGCCTGCAAGCTCTGGTCTGTAGTCTGCACCAACACAGCCGTGGTATCTCCTACCTCGGATGCTGGGAAATAGGCAAATCGTGCCTCCCCACTGACAGCCTCAGCTGCCGCGCTGCCACCATTGCTGAAGGGAGTTTGGATTACAGCCAGTGGAAAGGGCGTTGGGGGGCCTGGGGGCACAGAGTCAGCTGCGGGGCTGGGGCGCAGGGTGGCGCCATCTACACCCACCTGGGTCACAGCCTGCTGCACCCTCTCCCCGTGAAGGCAGCCGTAGACACGGCGCTGACGGGGCCTGCTGTGTCACCCTGGCCATCCAGCTGACCATCAGTCACCTGGACTACGTGGTACATCACCTGTCCTCCATTATTCTCTGTGCAGAACTGGTACTGGATGTTGTGGTCACGACCGCCGCCTGCTGGACACTGGTGATGGCCACCGCCGTCTGTTCCTCCGTCTCAGGGCCGTCCCCGCCTTCATGCAGCTCGACACCCTCCTCTGCCTTGGGTCCCTTGTCGTGACTGCAGCAGCGGAGGCCGAGGCAGCGGGATCCAGACCGGGGTCCAGCATGTCCGTGGGGGGCTGGGGCAGGGGTGTCGGGGCGCCAGGCCTGGCAGGGAGGGGAGGGGGCGGGCGGCCGGGCCCACACACCCCAGCCTCGCACTCAGCCACGCGGCAGGAGGGGACGGAGGAGACATTTCATAATATTTTCTAAATTAAGCCACACTCTACTTCCACAGTAGAAATAATGTATCTTTTTCTCCCTCTCTTTTCCAGGTCTGGTTTGATTATTTATATAAGCAGAAAAGATTCGATAATACTTAGAAAAATAAGGAGGTGACAGACTGACTAAAAAAGACAATTTAAAAGTCAGTCGCTTGATAACCACAATGAAAATATGAAATGAAAAGGTCTGCAGCATGCAGAGGCACAGGTGACAGAGAAACACGCAGTCCCAATAACAATAAGGCAATGAAACCTGTACCAACACTCTCTTGCTTTAAAAAAATCTCCAGTAGTTCCCCTTGACTCAAAGGACACAATTCAAATCCTTTAGTTTGGCAATTAAGATCCTCCACTATTTTGCCAAAATTTAACTTGCCGTTGTCATTTTTCCCTCACCCATCCTGGACTGCAGCCAAGCGAGGCCACTCGCTTCACCACCTGTACTCACCGTTCTCCTCTCTTTCTCTAGAATGCTCTTCTACCCATTTTTGCCTGATGAGTCACATGATTCTCCACGCTCTGGCTCAAACTCCAACTCACTTTCCTCTACCTGTTTCATGATCTTTCCTCCACAACTTTCCCTTACCTCTCCAGCCCAGCCATGCCTTATTCTTGGGAACTTCTCAAGCATTTATTATCCCTTGTCCTTCATCTGGCATGTAATTATTTGCTCCATTCTCTCAGTTAAATATGTATAAATGAAAAGTCACCAGCTCTTGAAGTTTGGAGAGAATACGTGCTCTATAAATATGGACAAGTCTTAACAATAACAACTCCATGTAATCATTTTCCTGTGCATACTTCACAGTTTCCTCAGGTTAAATTAACAGGTGATTTCATTTCTCTACCCAGTTACTGTATGCTTAGAAGGCACATTATAATGGCAGACTTACCAGAGTATCAATTAAAAGACCAGCACCTCTTCAAAATATACACCTTGAAACCATGCAATTTATTGTACATCAATTATACATCAAAAAAAAAAGCCTTAAAAAGTCCCTCCAACCCCCCATTAAAAGAGTTTTTGGATGAAATATTATGATATCGGTACTTATATTTAAGGCAGTGCTGCTTGGTACTGCAGCCCATAGAAGAGTTATTTTGGCTCAAGTTGTCAACTCATGGAGATATCATGGGGCAACAGCTCTGCTGGGATACAGACAAACTTCTACCTTTCCAGCCATTTATAAATTTACTCCTTAGCTATGTGGCTCTGGTGTTAAAAGGTAATCAAACGAGCATGTGTGAATGGCTCAGCACACAACCATCCACAGATGATGCATATTTACTAAATCAAATGTGTTCACTCTCATCTTAAAGACAAATTATACAATTAACAACAACAACAAAAGCCAAAACCTTAAAACCCAGATGGTCATGTCTGACACCTATATAAAAACATAGATATCCTACAAGTGCTTGACTTACAAATGACCATATGTGCAGATATTACCAAATCCCATTGACCCCCCCCAAATAAACAAAAACCAACAGTACCACATTCTATCTTCCTTCTAATGTAGCCTCAGAATCTTAAAGTACTTCTTCTATCTCCATCTACCCCCATTAATTCTTTCTCCTAGTTGTCAGGCATGAAGAATACCTTCATGAATCTCTTCTCTTACTTGACTCAAAGGAAAATATTATTGAGAAGCTCTGCTTTGCTCATTGCCTCTTACGAGAGCTCCGTCCTGAGGCCACCCTACTTCCAGAGCATTATTTCACTTTACTTGCTGTCTCATACTCTCTTGCCCCTCCCTACAAGCCAGTCCTATGTGTGTCAATACTCCTCCTTTATCACCACTTTAAGGAGATGAGTGGTGCTAAGCTATCAGGTGAGATTATTTCTCTCCAATTTTAACTTGGAACTCACTGTCCAATTGAAACAATGACAGTGAGTTTTGGGTCAAAAAGCAACACTAGTATTCTGCTAGAATAATACATTACAAATGTGTTTGACCTTGACATTGCTAAAGACATGTTTTCAGGCCCTTTTCTTAGAGATTCTAATTTAGTATATAGCAAGTATGTATTTAAATAGGTTCTCTAGGTTAACTGTCAGTAGGATGGCCATTTAATTTATTTTCCAAATCAGGGTGTAGTTCAGAGGGAAAGAGGGCACTTTTATAATTCTGCCAGTACAGCATTATAAACTGGGACTGACCTGGACAAACTGGTAACTACTTTATTTATCAGTTAAGCTTGGAAAACACTAATGAATCATTATCACTTTAATTCTCCAACATGGCTTAGAGCTAAGCCTTTCATGTGTTTGTGTGCATACTGGTATTTTGTATGGAATACAGAGCCTAAATATGGATTAACTGTAGAGTGCATAAGAGCTACACAAACAACATTTAAATATCAACATCTCCACAAAACTGGTTGGCCAATAATAAACATGAGAAGAGTCTTAACACCTTTAATCATTAGAGAAATGCAGATCAAAACCACAATGAGATATTACACCCATTAGGAAGGTTATAATAAAAAAGACAGACAGTGCCAAACACTGGTGAGTATGTGGAGAGATCAGAACTCCCTTATATTGCTGGTGGGAAAGCAAAATGGTGTAGCCACTTTGGAAAACTGTTGATTGGTTCCTCAAATGGTTAAACATAGAGTTACCTATGACCCAGCAATTCCACTGATACGTATATACCCAAGGGAAATAAAAACATACATCTACACAAACACTTGGACAAGAATGTGTACAGCACTGTTGTTTATAATTGCCAAAGAGCAGAAACAACTTAAATGTTCCTTAACTGATGAACTGCTAAAAAGTGTTATATTCATATAATGGCATATTATTCAGCCACAAAAAAGGAACAAAGTACTGATTCATGCTACAACATGGAAGAACCTTAAAAACTTTATGCTTAAGTGAAAGGCAATCACAAAAAATAACATACTGTGTGTTTCATGTAAATGAAATTTTCAGACGAGGCAAATTTATAGAGATGGTTGCCTATGGCTCAGGGAGGAGGAAAAGAACATGGCGAATGACTGCCAGTGCATGTGGGGTTTCTTTCTGTAGCGACAATAATGTTCTAAAATTACACTATGGTGATGGTTGCATAACTTTGTAAATATACTAAAACCTAATGAACTGTAAACGTTAAATGTGTGAATTTTACAATTACATAAACTATATCTGAATAAAGCTATTTAAAAATATTAGCAGAAAAAATTCAACACCAGCCAATAAATTTCAATATGATTTATAAGTCAGGTATTATAGAAACTCTTTAAAAAGCCCACAATACATTTTGAAATCTTTTTTTGTAACAATGCTTGATCGAGAGCACCTGACTATAAGCCAGAAAGAGAAAGAAAAATGCCATATGATATCGCTTATATGTGGAATCTAAAAAAAGAAAAAAAAAGACACAAATGAATTTATCTACAAAACAGAAACAGACTCACAGACATAGAAACTGAACATATGGTTACCAAGGGGTAAAAGGGGCAGATGGGGATGAACTGGGAATTCAAAAATTACACCTCTGGGGAGTGATGGCAATGGTAGCTATCTTGATGGTGGTAGTGGTGTCATTGGTGTATACATCTATCAAAATTCATCAAATTGTACATTTGTCTAGTTTATTGTACAGGAACCATACCACAATAAATGTGTTAAAAAAAAAAAAAGAGCATCTGACTGACGGGAGTTCAAAGGCCTGCTCATGAGAGCCAAGTCCTACTCCAGTTAGCTCTGGGATCATCACACACCACAAGAGCCATATTCTGAGGCTCCTCAATCCCCAATTTCTGTAACTGCTGCTCATCTTAATTCCTCCCTCCTCCTTTCATGGTGATGATCTGTAAACATTACTGCTAACCTAGATTTGTTGAAAATTTATGTAAATCACTGGTATCTGGCTTTTGTCATAACACATTTGTTGTGATCCTAAAAAGGACAAATCTTACTTTACCAAAAAGTGGAACCAAGTACTGTACTTCATTTCAGTCTGAAATATACTGAATTTCCTACAATTTGGCTAAACTTGAGTTCTGAAAGACTATTTCAGATAGAAATAAAAATAACCTAGATTACCAAGAAAACTTCATGGAATGGATGCCAAACAACGTTAACAGCAAACTAGCTATTAAAATGTTCTACTTCACAAAACTTACTTCATTTAAAAAATAATCCTGGTTTACAAAATAAGCAGGGCATTACTTAGCAATGACTGGTTGAGATTGTCTGCCGTGTGAAGAATTTAAATTTTGGGTTAGATCAAGTCATCAAGTTAAAAGAGATGTAGGCATGCTTTCATATTTATTGCAGTGTGTATTTCCTTACCATTAAATCTCACAAGGGTGAAAGGAAAAACTCCTGCAGAGAAGACACAAAACTCTTTACTAAACAAAATTCTTTTTCAGGTGTATCATGGACAACTAATGCTAACTTTTCAATTTTGTAATTAGCACACTCTGAGTAGCTCAGGGTCATTTACAATATAGTCAGAATCCTAGCGCTTGACTCAAGAAAGTCTTCTAAGTACGTAAATAGTAAATAGTTTTAAGCTAGTGGCAATTCTAGGAGTAACATTATTAAATCTAGAAGAACAAAGTGTGGAGTCTGATTGTAATAAGTCTGAAAAGCTATCAATTTTGAAATATTCCTCAATAAACTTGCCTCTATTAAAGTTCTGAAGCTAAAAACTAAGTACATTAATTGACTCAAATAATTCCTATACCTGACAGAGTATAAAGTTGGACTTAGAGTATAAAGTCCTGGCTGGGTCATTAAATGGTTATGTTAACTCTTGGTAAATAACTTATTATCTCTGAAGCACAGGATGCCAGGTGAAGAGCTATGAGAAAAGAGAGGGCAAGACAAAAATGCCTGTATTCAAATTTTACAATAGGGTATGTAATAGCAAATCAATTAATGGTTATCTGACCACCAACCTTCACTTGGTTCTCTATTGTGCATTTAGAAGGTGTAAATCCCATGCAATCCTTGGAACCCCATTTATTTAATTAAAAACAGCACCCATTGTGACTCTCACTTCTACTTTACCATGCTTCCATTACTCCTGTCTTGTCTTTAAGCAAAACTGTCCAAAGACTAGGGTAAAGAAGAGTGGGACAAGTAGGAATGAGGAGCAAAAGAAAAGGAAATGGAAGCTGTAGCTATTTGCAATATGGAAATTTTGACTCAAGTGGATCGCAGATAAGTCATGAGCTTCTTCAAAGCAGAGAGGTGTATCTTTAAGGACTGAAGCAATTTAATTACTAGCCATTTTTGTGATCTTTAGTGTAACATTCACAAACAAGAACCTCAATTATCCCCAACAGCATTTCTGTAAGCATTTTCACAAATGCCTCATAAAGCAAGAAAAAATGACATGAGAAAAGATAGACGTACTTTCTAAAATTAAAGTATAAGTATTAGGTGCCAGTAAAGAAGATATAAAGGTTCACTTAACATTTAAGTCAATCCTTTTAAACTGTCACCTATTTTATTGTTTGGTTTTCCATTTTAATACTAAGGTAAATGCAACCAAAAAGTTTTGTAGCTATATGCAGTTTTCAGAAAAGCCATGAAATAATTTTCATATGCCACAAATACAGCTTGACTACTAGACTAAAAAAAAAAAAACAAGAAAACTTTACTTTTTTTACTTTAATTAAATTTCAAAATCAGAATTCATAAAAAGAAACTCAACACTCACAAAAAGCTGTGGAATGTGTACATTGGATATAACAGGATAAAATCCTTTGTGTCGTCAGGAATGACAACCAGAAAATGTCACTCTTAATTTATCATATGGATTTAACAAAACATTAAAGCTAGAAAAGACCTTCCAGATCATGAATATAAAACTTTAAACGTGGGTCTTGAAACTGCCATTCCAAAACTATAACAAGTAGAAATAATGATTTTTACTAAAAAGCAAGCAAAATGCACTCATAAATGAAAAAAATCATACCTTTCTGGATGATTCATATATAATGTCATACTAACATATTCTTTAAAAACTTCTACCTTTAAAATTCAATGACTTTATATGCTAATTTCTAAGGAAAGACACTCTTAATTATACCTAATTAATATAAACACCTAATTACCTAAAGTCAATCAATGAACTAGGGGAAACAGATTAATTCTAAAATTTCATCAAGAATATTCAAAACTTTTTTAAAAAGGATGCTTTTAAATAATCTTCCTACTTACTCTTTATATTACTGAGAATAGCAAGAAATCATAAAAAGTACGGCAGTATTCTCATCTACGTTATGACTTAATTTTGTATTAACAAAAATTAAAGAACTAGAAAATAATGGAATAAAGAAGAAATGAACAAATGGATTTCTGTGCAGTATATTGCATGTCAGTAGGTATTTCTAATTTGAAAACTTAAAACTTGTTCTCGAATATTCTTGTGAGCCACACAGCTTTATTTACAGTAACTAAAAACCAGAAACAGCACACAGGTTGCCATCAACAGACCAGAGAAAGGAACTATATATTTATATAAATATATTTATTTATATATATATATAAGTACTATTCTGTTATAAAAAGGAATTATTCATACATATAACGATTTGAATAAATCTGAAAAAATGTTGAGTGAAAGAAGCCTTACACAAAAGTACACATGGTATGATTCCACTTATATAAGTCCGAGCACAAGAAAATAAAACATATAGTAGAAAATAATCAGAACTTTTGGTTCTTGTTTCTTGGGGTCATGATAATGTTCTACATCCTGACAGCGAGTGATGTATACAATTTTAAAAAATTCACTGAATGGTACATTTGTGATTTGAGCATTTTCCTGTTTGCATATCCACCAATAAAAATGTAACCAAAGACTGAACTCTAGTTAATTATATGCACACTGAAGTGTTCAGGACTGAAGTATACTGATCCTTACAATTTGTTTTG
Source organism: Vicugna pacos (assembly GCF_048564905.1). Lineage (NCBI taxonomy): Eukaryota > Metazoa > Chordata > Mammalia > Artiodactyla > Camelidae > Vicugna > Vicugna pacos. Next base: position 100,167 of record NC_132990.1, read on the forward strand.
AAATGCATCAAAAAAAAATACGAAAGAATCATAGGGAATAAAGAAACAGTGCAAAATGTTAATTGTAGAATTGAGTAATCCATCAAATTTTTGTACACTTGGAAAATTTCCGCAGCACATCTCTGAAAAGCATCCCAGATGCTAGAATACACTAGCGATAATGCCTACAGACAAGGGGAAAACAATTCTGAACTTCGCATTCTACACTACCAATCAGGTGTGATGGCAGAAGGGAGACTTTAGGCACATAAGGTCTCAAAAGGTTGACTTCCTAAGCAATCTTTCCTGGGAAAATACTTCAGGCTTACTGTCTAGCCAAATGAGTGTAAAACCAAGAGAGAGGAAGGATGCACACGATCCAGCAAACACTGATTCAACCTAGGAGGGCAGTGAAGGCAAGTCCCAGAATGGCAGCAGGATACAGAATCCAAGAGAAAATCTCTGAAGAGGTTGCCATGAAACAGAATGAGTAACTCTGAGGATATGCTGATGGTGCATTAATATTTGTCAATCAGAAAAAAATAATGAAAATTAGAAACTCCAGAAAAAGTGGGAAAAAAACCTACAGGAAATCTATGCTTCTAATGTGTAACAAAACAAATTGACATGATTTTGATAAATTGATGAAAACTTCAAAAAGAATCCATTTGACCACTGATGTTAAGAACATTCTATTTCTCTTCAAGTGATTCACAAATCCTGATAATAAAACAGTAGATAAGGGATGAGTAACCATTTACAGATACACTATACTATTTGATTCTTTTCATAGGCATTGTTTTGATTTTTTTTTGTTTAAAAAATACATAAACTTTCCAAAAAGTTGATTTTAGAAATGTAGTAAGTTCTACAATGGCTCAGTTTTCTATTAAAGTTAAAACAAAAAAAGTTTACACTGTTGAGTGTCTTGAATAAAAATAAAATTTTTTACTTTAACTTGACTTATCAAAATGATCTAAAAACAGGTTTTCAAACTATCCTTCAAAACTTTTCTGTGGCCAAACCACCTCAAATAAGACAAAACCTGAAATTACAAAGATACCATTATGGTCAACATAAGTCGGCTTCTTCTGTGGTGACACCTAATGTGCTCTGAGGACCAGCTCTAGTTTCTCTACATGCAGCAACGTGGAACATACCCCCACAAGTCTAAGAAAAGTGCTAAATAGCCAGGGCCAGGATAAAGGGGCGTAATACCTACTGAGGACCCCTGTAAGATTAGTCCTCCACTGCTCCCCTCATTTTAGACAACAGTGCCAAGCAGGAGGGTCTTGGGCCTGGTCCAGTAAAGTCTCCCACACACCCCTACCTACATTTCAGTTTCCACTCTCTGGGGGCATGAAGGGACAGGTGACATTGATACTGATGTACCTTTATGATAATATATATGTTTATTTATTTATACAGTAAAGAAGTGTAATATATATATATATATATATATATATATATATATATATATATATATATAATGTAGAGACAAGTTCTTTAAGAATGTACTCCTTGCGGGAGATGGGGTACAGCTCCGTGGTAGAGCGCATGTTGCGCATGCACAAGATCCTGGTTCAATCCCCAGTACCTCCACTAAAACAAAAGAATGCATTCCTGTCACTAGAATATTTCAAGCAAAGGCTAAATGATTATCTGCTTGATTTCTCTGTCATGTAAGTCCCCACAAGAGCTTGCCCAAAACGGCATGAGTGGCATCTCTCTCCATCTCCCCATTCTAATACCTGCTAAGAAGAAAGGAAAGGAAGAGCAGATAACTTTATGAAAAGCTGCCCAGGTAACTGTCACTGGACTGATCCCTGGGAACCAGAGGATGGACCAGATGACTTACCTCATTCCAACACAAAGATTCATCTATTGGTCTAAGTAAATGCAGGTAATTTTAAGAAAAATGATTGCAACTTTTAGGTTAGCACTGAAAAGATAAGAAATCTTTGATAACGCAAGATTAAAATTTTGGGTTTAGTCTTTGCAAATGTTCCTTAAAATCCAATACATTTAGTATTAAGAGGATCCACAGTGCAAATGATTCACTTAGCTAATAAATATGTATAGTTGACAGTCCCAGATCCATACTTCGAAGTGTTCTTTTTTTCCCCTTTAAATTTCTGGTCTGAAATGGTACCCACAGATGCTGAGAAACAGGATGTAGTTGTTTTCTTCTGGAACATTCCCCAAGCACATTAGTTCTCAGTGGGGTCAGAGTGATACATCCCCTAGGGAATGTTTAGGAAATTTGTTGGGAAGAAATTTTTTTTAAATGACTGTACTGGGAATTGAACCCAGGACCTCTTACATGACAAGCACGTGCTCTTCCACAGAACTATCCCCTCCCCCTTCAAAGTGTTCTTAATGTATTTGTTCCTTTAAACTCTTGTCTTTGGGTAACACTGCTGAAATTACTGTTGAAGTAAACAAGTATAATTTTCATCTCCATCCAAGTATGTCCCCATTCCATGGCCTTTGAATTTTCTGTTCCTCCCACCCAGAATGTTGTTCTTCCCTCACATGGCTTGTTCACTTCAGTTCAGTTAGGTGTTTGCTCTTATGTCAAGAGGGCTTCCTGATCACTCTGTGTAAATTACACTCTACACCTCATTCCGTCTCCCAACCTGCTTAACAAAAAAACTGCAACAATGGTCCATTTGATATTTGGTTCAGTGTTTATAGAATCATTGAGGATTCAGTCATTTATATATCAATTTAATTTTATTTATTTTAACAGGGAAAATACATGTTAAAGAATCACTCTCTAATTTAAGGCAGAATATTTTCAGTGTCCTTTATTGTTTCAAAAGTTACCAGCAGAACTGCAGTAAAGGCAACAAATGATCTTAAAGGAGACAGCAATTTACTCCACCATTTCTGAGTAATTACTTTACTGTTTTTTTTTTTTTTGGCCTTTCTCTTCTCTACTTGTTAACTATTGCAATTTGTAGTTAAGAGGACTGACAGTAGGAAACTTATATAAATATAGTTCAGCTCTTAAATAAATAATACTACAATGAACCACATTTATATGATGTTTCCCATGCTGTGGTTATGTACACTCTTCACGGGAAAAAAAATCAGCTCAGCCCTATGTAACAGAGAGAGGTTGACAAACACACATGATAAAAAGACAAGCATCTATTCTTTGGTGGTGTCTGTACACCCAAACCTTTACAGGCATGGACTTGTTTCCTCCTTATAAAAACACTAAAAGGACGTGTCATTATCTTCATTTTACAGATGAAGAAAGACTAAGTAGCTAACTTGCTCAAAAATCACACCAGCTGTGAAGTGGCAGACTTGTGACTTTCAACCAATTTTTTCAGTTTCCAAATATATATATCTTTCCACTGGACAAACTGTTCTCAAAGTGTGGTCCAATGATCACTACAGATCAAGACACTTTCAAAGCATCCATGAGGTCCTTCCTTTTTCCTCTATTTATCTGTAAGAGGCCAAATTTCTCACATTTCAATCAAAACCACATATCATATCAGAATGAATGCAGAAACAGATATGAGAACACACTTATCTTGATATAAGCCAGGCATTATGGAGCTTTGCAAAAATGTAAAACAATGCCATTCTTCCTATTAAGTTTTTATTAAAATGTATTTTTCATAATATGGTACAGTCATCCCTCCATATCCATGGGGGTTTGTTCTAGGACCCCCCCTTGGAGACGAAAATCCAGGAATGCTGAAGTCCCTTATATAAAATGGCATAGTTTTTGCATATAACCTACACACACTTCTTCCGTATACTTTAAGTCAACTCTAGATAACTTATAATACCTAATGCAATGTAAATACTACATGAATAGTTGTAAATAAATTACAAATGCTATATAATCACCCAAACATGGCAAATTGTTTTGCTTTTTTGGGGAACTTTCTGGAACTTTTTTTTCTTTTACTATTTTTCGATCCACCATTGGATGCATCCATGTATTTGGAACCAGCAGATATGCAGGGCCAATTGTATTTATGTTAACAAGCGATTAAGTTTATTATTATTTTTAAAGGAATCATTAAATATTAAACAAGTTTTCTCAGTATTGTTAAAATGGCAGTACTTCCCAAAATATCAAACTGATCAACCTGTTTGACACAATCCCTATTAAAATCCAGTTGGCTTTTTTTGCAGAAATTGGCAAGCTGATCTTAAACTACATCCAGGAATTAAGAGGATCCAGAATGGCCAAAACAACCTTGGAAAAGATTAACAAAGTTAGAGGACTTACATGTCACAATTTCAAAACTTTTTACAAAGTTACATAATCAAACCTTGTGGACTAGTGGCATAACGTTAAAACATATTAATCAATGGAATAGAGCTGAGAATTGAGAAATAATCTACATTTATGGTCAACAAAGGTCCTAAGGCAATTCAATGGGGAAAGAAGAACAAATGGTGCTGAGACCAAAAAAAAATGGCTATCTGCATGTAAAAGAATAAATCTGGCCCCTACCTCATACTGTACACAAAGTAGATCAAGGTCATCATATCACAGAAAGCACATCCTCCCCATGTTGGGGGTCTGCAATTTTACTTTTGACTTCCTCACATTCCTCCCTCTCATTGCTGCAAAACATTTAATATTTTTAAATTTTCAGTTTTGTATTAAAAAGTTCGTGGTCACACAATAACCATAGAGTAAGTTAACAGCATTTATATCACTTTCTTCCCCCAAATTCTATCTCATTTACTGTCTTTATAATAGAACAAAATCTTGTGTCCTACAGATAATCAATAGACTTAAAATGCAAATATCTAGTTGAATGATGAATGTGCAGCCTCGCCACAAAATCCTTTCATAGCAACTGGAGGATGAACAATATACATGACTAATATCAGATTCTAGTTTATATGAAGGGTTGGAAAGTGAAAGTGCAGCAAGGCCTAATGAAAGAAGAATAAACTGGCATTTAGAGAATACAAGGCACATAAAATGAAAATGGAAACTGCATCTTGGATATACTTGATGTAAAAGTGTTCCTATTATGCTCAGATGTATGTAAACAAGGCAGGATAAATAACAAGTGAACAATATGAACTGAATGAATGGTATTTTGCAGAGAACATTTGTTTTAAAACAGATACTTTCCCCCAATACTATACAGAAACATATGTATTAGAGTTTGTTTTTCTTTTTGTAATTGATTTAATAATTTTAAAATAATTAAATTCACTCCTCCTCCGCCTCCTCCCGCCGACCGCACGCCGGCCCCGCCCGTCGCTGTCCGCGCCGGGCCCAGCCGCCTGGAGCCCCCACGGCCGGAGTGCGCGGCGGCGGCGGCGTGGCGCGGGGGGCGAGGGCGGCGGCGGGGTTGAGGGCGGCAGCGGCGGCGGTGGCTTGGGCGCGGTGTTTGCCCGCGCTCGCCCGCAGGCGGCGGTGGGGCGCCCGAGCCCGGTCTCGGCCTGGCCGCCGCAGGGCCGCCGCGCAGCGCGCAGGGAGGAAGAGGATATTCCCGGCCGCCAGCGCCTGCCGCTCGCCGGTTCGGCCGGCCCGCGCGGCCCGATCGGCGCCCGGCCGCCCCCTGCCCCGCCTGGGGCTGACCCGGGCCCTGGCCGTCGGCGCCCCTCCTCTGGGCCCGGCCGTCCACGGCGGCGGGTGCTTCCCGGCGCCGAACGGCGAGCTGCGACCCTGAGAAGCTCCCGCCATCGGGCGCGTGGCTGCGAGGACAGCTCCATGGAGAGGTTGCGGACCGGCCGGGGACATGTGTTCCTGTTTCTTTTTAAGCCAGCGGCCCTGAAGGGAGCGGCGGCAGGCCTCTGGGCTTCGTCGGGTGTTGCCCGGCCGAGCGACAAGTGGTCGGCAGGGCGTGGGCGCGGGAGGCCAGCCGGGAGGCGGCGGGGCTGGGCTGCTGTGCTCCACGGCCGGCCGCTCGGCAACCGGCTCCTTCCGAGACTCCGCTCCCGCCTGCCGGGTGTCTGGCGGGACCCGCGCAAAGTGTGTTACAGCCCCTCGGCCCACCCTGAGTGCACTGCTCTGTACACTGTTGGGGTGGGTGTGTGTGTGCGCGCGACCCTTTTTTCCTGCCTTTGAACTACTTTCCTGTTTTTATCTTTTAGATTTTTACCCTCTTTCTTGTCAACTTTGTTTTCAGGCATTATTAGTTCATCACGTATTTATACTGCTCGTTAACCACTGTGTTAGTTGGTAGCCTGGTTGGTGGAGAGTTGCACTTGGGAGTCAAGACAGATCTGCAGTGGATTCTGGTTCTAATGTGTAACCTTGCTGAGCTTCCGTTTTGTCTTTTGGGGGGGGCTGTTATTTTAATTTACCCTTTTATATTTGAAATTCGTTTTCTGTTTTTTGTTTTGCATAAACTAGAACTGTATTCCTAAGCTAAGTCTACTGAAATTGAATTCTAAAGTCCTACTTGCTTTGGGATTACTCATAATCTTGTCCACCATTACCAGCTCTGTGATCTGCCGCAAATGACAGCCTCCTTGGGCCTTGACTTCTCCGTCTTCAAAATGAGCGTGATTCCAGATGATGATAATAACAAATATAACAAGTATTTGTAGGAATAAGTGCTAAAATGTATATAAAATATCTAGCACAGGACACAGTGAAAACACAGTTTGTTACCCTACTTCAGTAAATGTGATTTTAAGACACTTCTTGATTTCAGAGATATTAAGAACTGGTTTTAAAGTCAAGGAAATAGGTATTAAGGCACTCAGCTCTATCCAAGGGCTGTATTTGGTAGTAACTAATGAAGAACTAGGTATCAGCCAAACTAAGGTTTAAACAAACTGGGATTTAAATGAGGACTTTGGTCACCAGAGGTATTTCCAATGCCTGTAGGAAGCTTTTGACTAAATTCAGCCCAGCACAGCTATTGAAGAAAGTGGTTCACCTAGGCTGTAATTGGTGTTTGGGGGGACAGGGAGAACAGGGCTTCAAACAAGGCTGACTAACACCGACTGAATGCTTCCCTGTGCTGGCGCCGTTGTAAGCATTTTACGGAACTGCGTGTGTGATCAGGATACCACACTTTTAGGACTCTCAATTTCTTGGGTTGTAAAAATGAAGACACCACCACCCCTATAGTTTTGTGATGAGTAAATGATGTCTAGCAATAAATTAGTTATAGAGATTAAGGCATTATCAGATAAATATACAGATATAGTGAGATAAAATGCTGGAGCAGGTAGGAGAGCTGAAAAACACTGCTGAGCTCCAGGAAGGAATAGAAGTTTAGTTTGTTTTGGTTTGGGGAACTGTTAACTAACCTGTTAAGGAGAGCATACAGGTGGCTGGCTAAACCTGAAGGGAATATCAGATCTTTGACAGTTATTTTATTGTTTTTAGTCAGGCAAAAATAAGAAAATGAATCTGGGGGAAAAAAGGGGGTTTTCCTGTTTGAATAAGAGTAAGCAGGAATATTACAGTTATTAGGGGTTTTCATGCCTGCAGGAAACATTTCCTCAATTCAACTAGAGGTCAGGCCCTTCAGTTAAAACAACCTTTTTGCTCTCCTGCTGAATAGGAAGTTGCATTTCCTAAAAAAGGAGTAATTTAAACACTCATACCAAATTGTTCATCGAATGATTTCTGTTCTCCAGAAACTCTTCCTCCAATCCTTTGGATTCCCTGCACTTCCTGCAGTTCTCCTTCTGAGTCTTGTCTTGCCAACCCAAATTCCATGCTATGGTCCAGTTATGTTCCTTAAAACAAGCTAATGCATGTAGTATTGGTGAAATCAGAATAAGGTCTGTAGTCTAATTGCACTGCACGAATGCCAGCTTCCTGGCTTTGCTACTTTTCTATAGTCTTGTAAGATGTTACCATTGGAAGGAGCTGGGGGGAGTGTACATGGGCTTGCTCTGCAACTTCTTGTGAGTGTGTAATTATTTTACAGAGTAAAAACTTAGACTGTAGGGACAGAAGTCAGATCAATAGTTTCCTGGTGGATGGAGATTGACTGCAGAGAACCTTTTGAGGTGATGAAAATATTCTGTCTTGATTGTGCTAATGTCTACAGTAAACCTTTGTCACAACTTACAGATCTGTAAACCTAAAAGATTACACTTTACTTCTGTACAAATTATATCTCAATAAACCTGACTTTAAAAAAGAAAAAAAAAAGAAAATAATCAGATTCACACAAAGTTGTAAAAAACAGTATAGCAAGTGTCTATGTACTTCATCCAGTTTCCCCCAATGATAACAGGTACACAGTTAGCCCTCTGTGCCACAGGTTCCACATCGTTGGATTCAACCAACCTTACACTAAAAATATTTCAGAAAAAAATTTCAGAAAGTTTCCAAAAGCAAAACTATGTGCTGACAACTATTTATGTAGCATTTACATTGTACTTATATTTATATAGCATTTGCATTACACTAAATATTGTAAGTAATCGAGAGATGGTAGAAGAGAAAATTTGAGTAGATTATATACAAATACAATGCCATTTTATGTAAGGGACTTGAGCATTCATGAATTTTGGTATCCAACGGGAGTCCTGGATCCAATCCTCAGCAGATAAAAAGGGATGACTGTTAAACGTAGTTCATTATCAAAACCAGGGATTGACATTGATATAGTCCACATTTTACTCAGATCTTACTAATTTTATATGCAATCCTTTGTGTGTGTGTGTGTTTCCATGTAATTTGGGAGGGAGGTAATTAGTTCATTCATTCATTCATTATTTTAAATAGAGGTACTGGGGATTGAACACAGGACCTTGTGCATGCTAAACATGCATTCTATCTCTGAACTATATCCTCCCCCTATGTAATTTTATACCATGTATATAGATTTATGTAACCATCACCACAAGATACAGAGCTGTTCAATCACTGCAAAGATCCCTCATGCTAACCCTTTACAGTCACAACCGTCCTGCTCCCCCTACCCATTCTTAATGCCTGGTAACCACCAATCTGTTCTTCTTTCCCAGTGAGGGCCAAGGCAACAAGGTAAATCTGCACTTAGTTAAACTTCTAACTCAAGAGTGTAAGGTGATATTTTATACCAGTTATGGAATTTCTTTCATGTGGAAGGCAGGTCAGTGAAGTTAATTGCACAACTAGCCCACAAAAGTAATTTACATCTTTCACTCATCAAACAAAATTTAGGAGAAGTCACATTACAGCACTTTAAACTCTTAGACAATACCAAATTACTGCCTTTTAAGAACAAAGGTCAAGAATAAAAACAAATGGAGTTTATGTTCTATACTTAATTTCTTTTGGACATATTTCTAGGGAGTTGTAGATGAAAACATGAGTCAAGTAGGCTGTAAGAACAGTCACTTAAACACATTATGTGGTCTAGTATTTATGAAATACATAGGTTCAAAAACCTCACAACTTGCTTGCAGAAGTAGGCTTACAGATTAGACATTAAAAAGTTACAAATCTACAATTTAGAGGGTGAAGAGAGAACAACAAAGATCATAAAGTGTAGGCTTTCAAAACTCACAGGAAAAAAATACAAGTTAACAGGAATGTGTGGAAACTAAAGGAGGTAAGAAGAGGCAAAATAATAAAGGATAAAATCTGGGAATAAAAAAACCAAACTGCTGGAAAATAAGGTAGACAGCTAGTTTTGAGCCAGGATTAAATAACATATCTTATTTCAACCATAAGCCAATAAATAATTGAATTAAATCCTAGAAAAATACACATGCTCATGTCTTATCAGGTACAAGCAAATTTGTTTAATTATATAACATACCCTTATTTGAGAAGCAAAGTTAATGTAATAAAACTGTTTGATTATATGGTTTGATTCTTTCTGCATGTCTGTATTATTAGTAAACATTATCAGAATTAGCAGGAATCAAGTGGAAGGTTATTTTACTTTTTTAGAAAAAAGACTACTATTACACTGAGGAAAAAACTCACATGCTCCCTTCCCTTTATGATAACCACCTTAGTTTATCCATCTTAACTTATAAGTAATAAGTTACCATCACTGTATGCAAGTATGACTAAAAAGACAGTATACTGATTCTTGGTTTGGGGCTGCAAGTGCATTTGAAAAGTTAACTCCCATTTGTAACCACACTTCTTTGCCCAATGTATTTACAATAGATCATGAAAGTGCTAACAGTGAGATTTTCTAATCCAAATAGCAACAATATCATAAACCCATGAGTTTTCAGTGTTTATTGTTGTAACATTTTCCAGAATGTTAACTCTCAGTACGTCTTTATTTCTAAGGAATTAAATCTTAATATTAACTCAAATGGTTATAGTTAGGTATCCTAAAGTGCCAGGACAAGAAAATCTCTTCCATTGCTTGGCAATTCTTGCCTTCTGCATAGTATTTGAAAAAAGCTAATTTCAATTTTATAAAATTTTCTACTGCTGCTGCCATGTAAGGCCCTTCAAAGGAACATCCAACCCTACTGGGCTGAGTAACTCGGGAGGCCTGCTGTAATGCTACATATTTCAGCTCACTATTCAGCAGGAAGTACAGCTACCTTGAACCCTGGCCAGGCATTACTATCAGAAGACTTCATAACAGAACTGTTTCCATGCGAACCTTCCATTTGTCTAACTGTACAGACTCCAAGGACACTATTATGCATGAAGATCCAGTGCATTTTCAGAAGTGCCTGGGAGGAGAGAGGAACAGTGTGTCTCGCGTGTTGTTCCACAGAAGAGAAACACTCAAGTACTGATAAATAATGAGAATTAAAAACAGCAACAAAATAGTAGTCAGTCTATGGCCATAACGAATTCAAATAACTTGCTTAATCTTAACTCTGTTAAGGAGTTCAAAGGTTGCTTGCTGGCACCCTGCTAACACAATGAATATGGACCCCAACTGTATAAACTAGATGGTGAAACACATGTCAGCTGAATAAAATTTAAAGGATATTACAGTAATTTATCACTGAAATTACCACATACTTTTTAATTCCAGATAATCCATTTGAAATATATTCCACAAACACCTGCATTCTAATGAAAACACAAAAAAACTTCCATAAAATAAACAACTCTTCTGCACCTGATGACCAATTTGCCACATACCTTTCATTTTAAAAATGGTTAACTACAAGTTGCACTGGCAGTCACTTCATACAAGGCAAATCCCCACAGTTCTCCTCACTAACAGAACACGTCCTTAGGCTGCAACAACACCGTGTGTGTCAGAATGACAAACTCATTCGCTTAATATGCATGAAAATAACACTATTTAATCATTCACACTACACAGTGAAAGAGAACGTGACAATGAATGTATGTATGTTCATGTATAACTGAAAAATTGTGCTTTACACTGGAATTCGACACAACATTGTAAAATGACTATAACTCAATAAAAAAGTGTGTAAAAAAATCATACATACTATGTGTCAGGCACAATGCTAGGGACTTCATATACTTCATCTCTAATCCTCACAATTCCATGTGTTAAGCATCACCACTCCCATTTTATAGATGAGGGAAGAACTGAGGCTCATAATGGGGGTCCCACAGCTGATAAAAGAATACAGAAGTCTCCTACATTCTCATCAGTCTTTTCTGTACATAAGGCACGTGAGATCAGAAAGCATTATATAACAATTTATGTAACATCAGTTAACCAAAGAGTTTGAGACAAAGCTGTGCTGAGTGATGTAAGCTAGAGGTACTTTGTGGGGCGCTGAGGGAACTTACCATTCACAGTTCTATGGCTCATGGTTTAATACTAACACACATCCAAATTTCTTCCAGGTCCTGAATCTATGGATCTGTCAATTCTAGGAATATTACTTATGGAATATGGAAGATCCTTTAGCTGGTATAGTCTTCTCAGACCTGGAAGGAATGGTCAAACACTTAATCGAAGCTTAGATGTTGCTTCAGAACCCAAGTTTATTCTGGTACCAAGTAAAGTCTAAGAATTGGGCCTAGAGTTTGACTGCTGATTACAGACATGTCTACAACAGATCATCCATATTCCATAACCATCACTTAAGGACATATTCACTCAGACAGAAAAGCAAGGACTGAAAAGATGAGCACTCAATCAACACACGAGGAAGAAGCATTCCCTCTCAAATATGGCCAAGTGTGTCGAATTTTGTTAAATCGAGGTGTGCCCAATCCCTCTAGTTACACTGGTAACCTACCATGTTATACATTAAGCAGATTTTGCTGTTTCAAATATTGTAAGCAGGTGGGCTGCCAGTTTCACTTTAACCATCTTTCCATTATTTAAAAGTTCCTGTCATCAATGACATTTAGGCTAAAAGCAAAGAGTTTCTTCAGAATTACAATTAGGCAAACTATACCTTTAGAGATATACATACCTACACACACATATATACTCACACACACACACACAAATGCACACGTATACTTTTTCTGGAAAATCTTAGAAAAATCACCTGCTATGAATTAAGCTTCACTAGTTTAGAAATCACCTCTTACCCTGTCACTTAGCTGACTCACTGTCCCAATTGTACAAGGGACATGAGAGCCTCAGCAGTTGACGTTTCCGCATAAAAGCAGCTCAAAGGACAGAGGCACCCTCCTCTGCACCCCGCAACAACAAGAAATAAAGAGAACGACAAAAAAACTTCAAACACACAGGGATTTGGGGGCAGAGCCTAAGGCTCAACCATGAAGTGTGTAAATCTGATCCCCGAGGTCTGTGGCACTGACAGTCATTCAACTTTCTCTTTAATATTCCCATTGGGCTTTTTCTGCCCCACAGGCAAAATCACTACCTCACGTTTCACCGACTGGTCCGAATGCCTTCTTTCCTCTCTGAAAACCCTCGGGGTGCGAGGCGGGCGGCCGCGGCCGCGGGGTGGGCCGAGGGCCCAGGCACCGACGCCGGCCCCCGGGGGGACGAGCGGAGCCACGCTCGGGCCCGCTCCCAGCGGGCCTGCTGAAGCTGGTCCAGCGTCCGCGGGGCCGCAAGGGCAGCAGCAGCAGCCACGGCTGGGACCCGGAAACCCTCCCCCCGCCTCCCCCGCTAGGCCCCGAGGGGTTGCTTCCCCACGGCCCCGGGTGGGCACGGTGGGCACGAGGGAGCGGGTGCCGCTGCAGCGGGCGCGGCGGGGCCAGGCGGGCCGGGGCGCCCGGAGCCCGCCCCGCTCCGCGCGCTCCCGCAGCAGTGCCTCGCTGGCCCCGCCGGGGCGCCTACGGCCCAGCGGGGAGGGCCGCCTTCTCACGCGCTACGGTCAACAGAATTTTTTTTTCCAGGGGAGCAATCACAGCTTTTGTTCATTCTGCCTAAATATTTCTCTTAAATGTGCTCAGTTACTATGTGCCCTTTTATCACCGCTTTCCAGGTATTTGGCCTTAACAGTGGCTTAAAGTTTGTCCCCAGTGTAGTGCTCACCGCTCCTAAGGAACATTTCAGTGACATGGACAGTACACTGGAAGATTCCCTGGATATTAAATCAAGACAAATGAAAAGAAGCCATTAAAATAAAAAAGTATGTTCCCCCTGATTAAAGATTTCACTCATTGCTGTACATGGATGCCTTGACTAAGCAGTGCTTTTCCTTCTTTTCTTAAAGCTCCGCGGTGGGGCAGGTCATGGTGAGAAGACGAAGTCCAGCCTCCTTCTCAACCTTGAACCTGGCTGCTCTTTCAAATCCTTTCAGACAGTAGACCAAGTGCCACCTGAGAGAGGCCTTTGCTGGTCAGCCTCCCTAAAGTGGCCATTACCCTCTCAAGTTCCTTCCTGATGTTTGTACTGCACTGTAATCCATCTTCATTTTCAGTTGCCCCCTCAAGAACATAAGCTCTGTGAGATGTGATTCTTGCTTCTTTAGATTGTGGCAGGCAGTTCCTGTTTGTCATTAAAAGACAGTTGCTGAATTCCTGGGACCCTTCAACATTGGACACAGAGGGTGATCACTTTTTGAGGATGAGGGAGGCTGCAGTTTTATCAGTTTGCAAGTAATGGAGGAAGAAAGTAAATTTGTTTTAAAAAGGAAATGAGATTATATATAAACTGATGAAAAGTCCAATCTAAATACAAAGTGTTATTATTAGATTTAATTGGGCTTCTTGTATGGATGAGGTGGCTGAGTGGTTAAGGTGATGGACTGCAAATTGGGCTTTTTTTCTTGTTGAGTTCTATGAATTAACAGACACATGAATTTTTTCTGTGGTAAAATATTGAAATTATATCTGTGGAAACTGACAGGTGAGGAAGGTGCTAATCAGGCAGAGTTTATACTGTGGATTCAAGTGATTAAAGAAGTTATTTTAATATTTTAAAATATCTCTTAACAATATTGAGGTAACTTACTTATTTTAAATTTGGAGTTAATGCATTTGCATTTTATTATTTTTAAAGTACAATTTTTCCTTATTAGATCTACTATAATATGAAAATATACATCTATGAAAGGATTAATCATAAAAGGATTCATCTTTCTATAATAAATTCATCTCTTGTTTTAAGGATTATTTACTTTGTAAAAATCTAGTTGATTTACAACTTTTTTTTTTAAATGGGGGCTCTGGGGCTTGATCCCAGGACCTTGTGCATGCTAGGCATGTGCTCAGCCACTGAGCTATACCCTCCCCTCCCTAACTTTTCAATAATGCATTTATTACTTAAAACAGGAGTGTGGCTGCATAATGGCTCAGTTAGAAATACAACTGAAATAGAGAATGCTAGTTCTAGGAAGTGCATGAAATAATTGCTTTTGGACTCTGCTTAGAATTTTCGTAATAGCTTGTCCTGGACACATGATTTAACCAGTTAGTATCTATGGAGATCATATATCAAGGCTAATGATAAGTATTTTAATATTATTACTTATGTTTAATTCTCTAATACACTTAGTAATATCTATTTCTCCTACCTCTCTGTCTTGTGATTTTTTTTGTTTTTAGGATCATCATGCCCAGAGGTCATAAAATAACAAAGACTCTTACACCTCAGATTGCTTGTTTGGCAAGTGAATCCTACAAAGAGCTGGATTTTTTGCCAGACAAACTAAGAGCAAAGCTGCTTCCTTTCCAGAAAGATGGCATCACTTTTGCCCTCAGAAGAGATGGCACGTAAGGTGCTCTCTTCCAGACATGCTGAGATGTTAATTCCCTGGCAAGTGTATAAAAAACAACACTCTGTAAAAATTCTTTTTGTGTATGCATAGTCTTCTGATTAATTTCTTTTACTGGATCATGAGATAATTTCAGGATGTATCTTATTTTGCCTTCATTCTTGAAAGACATTTTAGTTGGCATTACAGCTCTATTTTAATAGCTGTTTTTCTCTTAGCCTTCTGAAGGCTGTATTCTGCTGTCTTCCAGCTTTCATAGTTGCCTTTAAAAGTGTGCTTCCAAGTCTCCAAGTGTTACCCCTACAAGTGACTTATTGATGACAAAGGGAAAAATTACACAAAATGGCCAAGGCTGGCATCACCTATAGCAGGACATCTACGGGCATAACGGGACACACAGGAGGTTTACAGCATTCCTAAGTGGTGCTCTTTGTGGAAATGCTTGACCTGATAATCATGAGGAGACAGTCAAACGAGTTAAACATGTGGGTTATTGTATCAGGACAACTGACCTGATCTCTTCAAATGATTAAATGTCATGAAAAATCAAGGGAAGTGGCTTGAATGTTCTAAATTGAGAGAGACCTAAGAGTTAGAACATCTGAAAGTTGTCCGTAAAACTTGGTTAGATCCTGGATAAGTAAAAAGAAAAGTTTTAGAGGACATGTTTGGGTTAGCAGGGAAAACTTTATCTGGACTCTGTTAGAGTGATATCATTGAATGAATGTTGATTATGTTAGATGTGGTAATGGTTTTGTAGTTGAGTAGAATGTTCTTGTTCCTGGGAAATACATGAAAAAGAATTTGGGGATGAAGAATCCTACTATCTACAGCCTACTTTTTACATTTTCCCAAAAGGGAAGGACATGTATATGTTTAGGGAAACTTTGAGTGGGTTATTCAAAATATTAACAGCATGTTAATATTAACTTTTGAGTGGTATAAGTGTGTTCATTGTATTACTCTTTTTTGGCTTCTCTGTAAGTTGAAAATTTTTTGAAGAAAAAGAAGAATCTGTCTAACTTTCATTCCTTTGTTGATCATCTTTTTATCTGTGTCTGATTTTATTATTTATTTATTTGTTATTTTTTAATTGAAGTATAGTCAGTTTACAAAGTCATGTTAGTTTCTGGTGTACAGCACAGTGATTATTTTATATATATATCTCCCATTTTATCCACCCCCACCTCCTCTGCCCCCCTGGTAACCATAAGTCTGTTTTCTACGAGTCTGTTTCGGTTTTGTATGTAAGTTTGTTTGTCTTTTCTTTAAGATGCCACATATAAGTGATATATGGTATTTGTTTTTCTCTTTCTAGCTTACTTTCCCTAGTATCATAATACCTAGGTCCACTCATGTTACTGCAAATGGTATTATTTCCTTCTTTTTTATGGCCGAGTAGTATTCTATTGTGTATATATACCACCACTTCTTTATCCATTCATCTTTCAATAGACATCTGGGTTGCTTCCATGTCTTAGCTATTGTAAACAGTGCTGCTCTGAACATTGGGGTTCATGTATCTTTGCAAAAAAGTTTCCTTCAGATGTATACCCAGGAATAAGATTGTTGGATGTGTGGTAAATCTATTTTTAATTTTCTAAGGAATCTCCATACTGTTTTCCATAATCGCTACAATAAATTACATTCCCATCAATGGCAAAGGAGGGTCCCCATTTCTCCACACCCTCCACAGTATTTTATCTGCATTTAATTTTAAAATTTTGTATTTGGATTTCTGCAGTTTCACAATAACTTATTCTCTATGGTTTTCTTTTTATTTATTCTACTTAGGATTATTGTACGTTTTAAATCTGGAATTTGTGTCATCTTGATTCTGGAAAATTCTTACTCTTCAAATATTGATTCTCACCCATTCTTTTTATTATCTTCTGCAATTCCAGTTAGGTTCATTCTTGATCTTTTCACTTTATCCTATGCTTCCATTAATGTCTCTTACTTTCTGTGTCTATTTGTGCTACATTATGGCTATTTTTAAAGATCTCCCTTATAGTTTATGATTCAGCTGTCCTGATCTGTTAACTCACCTATTCAGTTTTTAAAGAACTTGTTAAAAATGATGTATAACATGCATGGGAAAAAGTGTGCAGATCGTAAGCACACAACTTGAAGATTTTTCACAGTATAGTCATCACCATAATCAAGAAATGGAACATAACCCACATTCCAGAAACCTTCTTTTTGCCCCCTCCGGATCACTACTGCCTCCCTCCTTTCCAAAGGTAACCAATACCATGATGTCTCACAGCACAGAGTACTTTAACATGTTCAACTCTGTCATAATTATTCACATATACTTCTTTCATGCAACATCATTGTGAGATCCTTCCATACTGTTGCATGTAGTTGTAATTGGTTCATTCTTATTGCTACATAAAGTTCCATTGTGTAAATATACCATAATTTATTTATGCTACCTACTGTTGCTGAGCAGTTGGATTATTTCTAGTTTGGGGCTCTTACAAATAACAGTGCTATGAACATCCCTACACAAATCTTCTGGGAAACGTACATACACATTTCTATTGTGCATATACCAGAAGAAGTGTTGAGTCATAGATATGCACATACTGTATAAGTAGATGCTGTCTGTATTAGTTTGCCAGGGCTGTAATAATAAAGTAAAGGGTTAAAAGACCAAAATTGATTGTCTTACAGTTCTGAAGGCTAGAATTCCAAACTCAAGGTGTTGGCAAAGTTGATTCCTTCTCAGGGCTGTGGGGGAAGACTCTGTCCCAGGTCTCTCTCCTTGGCTTCTGGATGTCTATCTTCTTCCAGTGTCTTTTCATATCATCTTCCCTGTGTGTTCTTTTTATAAGGACACCAGTCATGTTGGGTTTGGGCACACCTAATGACCTGACTTTCACTGATTACATTGGCAAGACTGTGTTTCCAAACCAAGTCACATTCTGAGGGACGGGGTGGTAAGATTTCAACATATGAATTTTGGAGGACACAATTCAACTTAAGTCAAACATGTATCAAAGTGGGTGTACCAATTTATGCTTGTATCAGCAGTGTGTGAGAGTTCCAATTGTCCCACGTCCTCACCAATACTTCATATTGCTTATCTTTAAGTACATTTTTGGTATTCTGGTAGGTATAGAGTGGTAGCCATTGAATTATCTTTTACATTTTTCTGATTACAAATGAAGCACCACACCTTTTCATATGCTTACCAGCCATTTGGATATCCTCTTTTGTTGGCTATCCATGTCTTATCGATTTGTCTATTGAGTTGCTGCCTGCCTTTTTATCATTGTGTCTTTTACCAGATGTGTGTTCTGGATGAGTCTTTGGTCAGCTATGTGTTGTAAATGATTTTTCTCAGCCTATGGCTTGCCTTTTCACTCTTTTAGTGACGCCGCCTTTTGATAAGCAGAAGTTCTCAGTTTTAATGTTGTGTTAAATACTCTTTATTGGTATTGGTCTTTTATAGCTGGTATTGTTCACATCCTATTTTAGAAATTTTTACTCCAAAGTTGTGAAGATAATTTCCTATAAAATTCTTTGTTTTATCTTTACATTTCAATCTACAATCTACTTGGAATTGATTTTTGTATATGGTATGATGTAGGGGTGATGGTGGACCAATTGGTTATTTATTTATTTGTCTATTTTTGTATATGGACATTTGATCCCTCACAATTTATTGAAAAGACCAGCTTTTCCCTCACTACACTAGAGTATCACCTGTGTCATAAATCAAGTAATTTTGTGTGTATCTTTCTAGATAAGTATTGTCTAACAGTACTTTCTGCCATGATGGAAAAGTTCATGTATGTATTGTTCAATTCAGTAGTTGTTAGCTACTTGAGGCTCCTGAGATCTAGAAATGTGGCTAGTGCTAAGGACTGAATTTTTAATTTTAACTGATTTTAACCTATTCAAATTTAAATAGCCATGTGTGCTTAGTCACTACCATATGGGGTAGTGTAGTTGTAGATTCTTTGTTCTATTTGCCTGATTCCCAGCCTTTGTGTCAGTACTTCTTTTTAAAATGTTTTCTGTTTTCTTTTTTGGGGGGAGTTGGGGAGGAAGGTGATTAGGTTTACTTATTTATTTATTCTAATAGAGGTACTGGGGGGTTGAACCCAGGACCTTGCGCATGCTCAGCACACACTATTCCTCTGAGCTGTATCTTCCCCCCAGCACTTCCTAATTACTGTAACTTTATAATAGATATTTTAGTATATGATAACATTCATCTTCCAGCTTTGTTCTTTTTTCAAAATTGCCTTGGGTGTTGTTGGCTCATTGCATTTCATATGAATTGTACAATTCCTTTATCAATTTTCACAAAAAGAGTAGCTGGAATTGTGAATGGGATTGTTTTGTATCTATAAATCAGTTTGGGGAGAATGGATGTCTTTACAATTTAGAGCATTTTAATCCATGAATGTGAATTGTCCTTCCATTTCTTTAATTACTCTCTGTTTACTTTCATCTAAATTATTCCTCCCCTTATTTAATTTCTTTTTCAAGAAGGTTTTAAAGTTTTCAATGTTTAGTTCTTTCACATATATCGTTCAATTTATTGCTAGATAGTTAATATTTTTGGTGGTGTTATACATTATTTCCCGCCCCCCTTGCTGTTTTTAAGGTTTTCTCCTTGTTCAGCTGTTCAAAATGTTACTATAATATGCTTAAGTGTGGTTTGCTTTGCATTTATACTTCTGAATCTGGGTTGATTTCACTCATTAGTTCTAGATAATTCTCAGTTGTTACCTCTTCAGATATTATTTTTGGCCATTCTTAATCCTCTTTGCCTCCAGTTATTATGTTACACCTCTGCTTAGTGTGCCATATGTCTCATCTTCTTTTCTGTATTTTCTCATTTTTAAAAATTTCTGTGCTTCAGTGGAATATTTTTGTTTATAAGTTGAGTATTGTTTACTAACACTTTCTTTTGATGTTACATTAATCTGTTGACTTCTCTTAAGGTAGAGACCATCACTCAAGATACTTGAAACCAAAACCCATGCAAAATGTCTGAAATAAAGAAGTTGAATGTATTACTTGCTAAGCAAGGGTGGACTGTGCATGTTAGACATGGGCTCTCTAAACAAAGCAGTTACTTGTATCTGGTTTAGGGGAAGTCTGCAGACCTAAAAAAGCAGGAGTGTTTAAGGATTTGCTGAATTTCAAAGAATACTTTAGAGATTGGTTGACTAATGTCAAAGAACAGTCAGTCCTTTTCTTTCTTGAAATTGGAGAATAGAAACATTTTATTTTCTGTTCTTAATGTCAGAGAGTGTAATTTTAAGTCCTATAATATCCAATTTCTGTCTGCCTGGTTGTGTTGATGGTATCTTGTTTCTTGACATGTTTTAATTACACTTTTTATTTCTGTAAATATTTAGAACATTCTTATTTTACATATCTGAAATCCACTGGAGGTTGATTTTGATTTTTATTATTGTTTATGATGGCTTATTTCCCAATGTATTTGCTAATTAAAAAAACATTTTATGGAGTTATAGTCAGTTTATAATGTGTCAATTTCCGGTGTACAAAAAATTTTAATAATTAGGTAATCTTAGTCTCTGGGAATCTTAAGAGACTTAAGTAGTGGGTAAAATCTTCTAGGGAGGATTTAACAAAATTAAGTCCTTGGTTTAGGGTTTCTCAGGTCACATAGGCAAAATAAATTCAAAATCTCAAATTCATTTTTAGATAATCTTATGATTATGAATTTTGATCATTAATTTTCTCGTCATCCCAAACCTTGTTTCCTTATTGGCTTTTTAAAAAATTTAGGTATAATTAAGTTTAATGAAATGCACAGGTTTTAGGTCTACAGTTTAGTGGATTCTGACATATGTATACCTCTGTGTTTTCAAATAGCAGTCAAAATATAGAATGTTTCCATCTCTCAGAACAGGCCTCTTTTCTAATTAACCACATCCCCTGTGTTAATTAACACATTTTTCAATTAACCACAACCACAGGCAACCTCTGATCTGATTTCTATCACCAGAATATATTTTTTCATAAGCAACTGCTGAGTTTTTTTAAACTTTCTATTTTGAAATAATTTCAACTTAGAGAAAAGTTATTAAGAAAAGAGTACAAATGACATTCATATACTTTTCATGTAGTTTAATTTTTAACTTTTTGCTATTTTTCCTTTATTTTTTAATTCTATCCTTCTCCCTTTGTGTGTCTCTCTCCCCCCCACACACGTATTTTAGTATTATTTTTTCTGAATCACTTGAGAGAATGTTACATATGCCACGCTCCTTTAACTTGCAATATTTCAGTATAGTATGTAGTTTTTAAGAACAAAGATAGTGTCTAACATAGCCACAGCACAGCCATCAAATTCAGGAAACGTAGCTTCCACACCAGTCCTTAACCAACATATCTGTTGTCAGTTGTACCAATAATACCCTTATAGCATTTTTTTTTCCTTTTAACACAAGATCCAGTCTCGGATCACTTTTTGCACTTAGTGATACCTCTTTATTTCCTTTAGTGTAAGACACTTCCTCAGTCTTTCATGGTGCTAATTTGCTTGTTTTTCTTATTTTTTTAAGACTAGAGACCTGTTTATTTAATAGAATGCTTCTCAGTTTCTTTTGTTGTTTTCTCATGGCAGGATTTAGATGATGCAGTCTTTCTGGATTGGGACACAAGTAGTATCAAGGTCTTGTCCTTGTCAGGAGATCGCTTTTGAAGAGACGCTTTTAAATGTGAGCCCTCACTGGTAGTATTAATTTTGATTGCTAGTCAGTGTTGTGGTTTCTCAACCATACATAAAAAACTATTTTTCCCTCTCTGAATCCTTGCCTCTTTAACAAACAGCTAACATGAGATGTTAAGACCATGCAAATATGCTTGTCTTTATCCAAGATTTCCTCTTGGATTTAGCATTCATACATGATTCTTGCTGAATGTGCGGGGGCGGTGGCAGCGACAGCGTGAAGTGGAGGCATATCCTCGCGCTAGCGCGGGGCAGCCCCAATCCCGCCACCGCCGGACCCCACCCCAGTCGCCCACAGCACAGCACCCGCCTTCCTGGGCGTTATCAGTAACACTAATTAAGGAAAACAGGGAGTAATGAAAAGCGCTCTGGCAACGGAAATGGGATCTCAGTCTACAATCTCAAGCCTGACTCTTAGTTGTGCGACCTCAGGAACCGGATTCACCTCGAAATACTTTCTCATCTCAGAGAGAGCACTGCCCTTCCGTCTCTGCAAGGTGGCTGTTCAGGTAACATGAGGTAACAGTACCTAGCACAGTACCTGACACTAAGTGTTCAGAAATGGTTTGCTTCCTTCATTCAACACAAAAGACACACTCACATGAAGGTTTAGGTATAAGGGAGCCTATACTGCCACAACTCTCCGTCAGCATAAAATACGACAGGTAATTGGTTCTAATAAAACAACAACAACAACACAGTCACCCTCATTCCACGCATGCTTCTGAGGGATCTGGAGCCAGACAAGGGAGCCTGCATGTGGTTCTGCAAGAACTCCAGCAGGGCTGCATACATACTGTGCACTAAAGCAATAACAGGGGAAGTCCACAGTCATTGTGCTAAAACATCTGGATGCCTTTATGCTAGTACGGGAGCTCACGCGCAGTAAAACGGGGAAAAAACTAAAATTAGGCCCAACTCCAAATGACTCCTGAAGAAATCAATCCAGCGATGCTAACTTATGCTTCCTGAAACGCCAATAGTACCATCTCCAAACCCATTTAAAAACGTCAAGAGTGAGACATTCCACACCAACACTGGTGCCGCCTTCACGCTTTATAGAAAGCCTGCGCAGGAGAGAATCCCCGGCACCACGAAGATGCTGAACCGAAGCCGTTTGCGGAAAACGCAGGCGAGAGAGGCAAACAACATGACGATTTTGGGGTCCAGCAAACACACCGCTGCGAAACGCTTCCCACACCACGGCCGCCGCTGCCAGCATCTGAAGGACTTCGCGGCTTCACAATCAGACATCAAGGGAGGGCCGTGAAGCCAGCACCCGGGGGTGGGGTGGGCGGTTCCTGACATGGGGGTCCCCGCCAACCGGGGTCCTATGCTCCACTCCCACCCACCCCCTCTCGCGCTCAGCGAGGGCCCACCGGGAACCGCCGCGAGCAACGCCGCAACACGAGCGGCCCGGCCCCGCCCGAGGCCCCGGCGCGCGGATGGCGAGACAGCCCGCCCGGAGTCGGGGTCGCGGCCAGGCCCGGGGTTAGGGTCGCTGGACGGGGCCGACGCCGCAGCTGCGCCAGCCGAGGCCGGGCGGGGGTCTGCGCAGGCGGGCGCGGCCGGCACGCAGAGCGCGGACACTCACCACTCGACGCCGTGGGAGCCCTCGCTGAGGTGGCAGGTTGCTGCAGCGCGGCCCCCTGACGAACACCTGCCCGCGGAGCACCTCGGGCGCGCGCCCGCCCCCGCCGCCATGTCGTCTCCCGGGCCGCCGCAGCGCTGGGCACCAAGCTCCGCGGCTGTCGCCCGGCCAGCGCCGCGACTCCCGGAGGCGCCGCGCCGCTGCCGCTGCAGCCGCCGCCGCTGCCGGAGGGAGCAGGACGGGCCCCGCTCGGGAGGTCCGGCGGAGCCGCCGTCCGCTCGACCAACTGCAGCCTGTCTGCCAGCCTGACCCTTCGGCGGGCGGAGGGAGGGGCGTGGCCGGGCAGCGCACGCGCATGGATCGATTGTACCAAGTATGCCACAGTGATGAGGGATGTTGAGGGTAGGAGAGTATATATGTGTGGGTGGGAGGGTTATGTGCGAAATCTGTATTTTCTGCTCATTTCTGCTGTGATCCTGAAACTGCTCTAAAAAAATAAAGTCTATTAAAAGAAACTTGAAAAAAAAAGCGTAGGTACTCCAGATCCTTGGCCCTGACTAGAGGACCAGGGAGGGTGTGCCTGAAGGCCCCGAATCCTTGGGCTTGCTAGCAACAGATTCCTTTAGTTTTCTTTCATCTGAAAACATGTTCATTTTACTTCATTACTGGAGGATAGTCCTACTAGATATACAATCTGCAGTTGAGTTTTTTAGCACTTGAAGAAAAATGTTGTGCCATCTCCTTGTGAGCTGTATTATTTCATACGAGATATCTTCTGTCATCTAAATTGCTGTGTTCCCTCTATGTCCTGTGGGCAATGCTTTCAAGATCTTTCTGTCTTTAGTTTTTATCAATTTAATTATGATGTCTTAGTGTGGACTTCTTAGGATTTACTTGATAGCAGTTTAGCTTCTTGAATCTGCACACTTATATCTTTCGCTAAAAATGGGAAGTTTTCTGCTATTACATCTTTAAATATTTTTTCAATCCCACTGTTTCTTTCTGGGACTCTGATAACATAAATGTTAGCTTTTTTGCCCTTGTCCCGGAGGTTCTTATTTTCCCCCCAGGCTGTCTACTCTCTTGTTGTTCAGATTTGCTAAGTTCTATTGACCTGTTCTCAATTCTCGATTCCATTTTCTGTCATATCTACCATACCACTGACTTTATCCAATGAGTTTCAAAATTTCTATTTTAAAGCTCTGTAATTTGCATCCTATTATTTGTATAACTTCTGCTTTTTGTTAAAATCTTGTACTGTTTCCTTTGTTTCAAGAGAACTTGTAATTGCTTGAAGCATTTTCACAATTGTTGCTTTAATATCCCATCTCAGTATTGGTGTCAGTTGACTGTCTTTACTAATTTGTGATTTCCTGGTTCTTGGTACAGTGGTTAATTTTCCATTGTATCCTGAACTGGTGCTGCTGGGCTCAGCAGGATTTCTGTTGCATCCTGGGAGGAATGAGCCTGTATGGGCTGCCTTTTGATAGTTTCGGAGCCAGGAAATACTGGGCCACTTTCTTCTGTAGGATGGGGGAATGTAAGAAGCACTGTCACTATGCTGTCCTTCTAGTCACAAGGTCCATTCTCCTCTTCCTAGGAGTATGAGCTGCACTTACCAATTACTTAGGTATGCAAAGAGAAAAATGGTTGAGAGTATAGTGGAGAAACCTGTCTAACACCATCTTTTCTGAGTGACCAGGGTTAGCATCACCAGGAATAAATCATGTTGGTATCATGTACCCCTTGATATGGAACAATCATGACACTTCATTTCTGTGGTATTCTTCCTAAAATTCCATGATGTGAGTCTACTGAGAAAACTTCAGACAATCCTAAATTGAAGGGCATTCAACAAAATACCTGTAAAAGACAGACTGTGAAACTATCACAGATTGGAGGAGACTAAAGACATATGATGACTAAATGCAGTGTCAGATTCTCGATTGGATCCTAGATCAGAAAAAAAGGACAACAGTGGAAAACCTGAATATAATATACATTTTCTAGCAGTGATGTCCTAATATTAATTTCTTACCTTTAATAAGGGTAACATGATTATGTAAGATGTTAGTATTAGGAGAAAAAAATGAAGTTATCAGTTTCCACTGGCATTCTACTGTAAATAGTAGACTTCATTTACTTATGTATTTATTATTGTTATGGGCTTGTAAGATTCTCTTTTTATTTCCCTTCCCAGTGGTTTAAGGCATTAGTGTACTTAGTTTGGTGGTAAAATTGTCCCAGATTTGGCCAGTGGGAGGGAATCCCTTCAAACTCACTCTGTCTTTCTGGATCCGGAATCATCTCAGACTTACCCTATCCTAACCCTGGAAGCAGACAGTAATCCAAGAAGCCAGGGTTTCCACTAGTGGGAAACGGCATTAGAGGCTAAAATCTGGATGCTAGATGTGCTCACTGCTACTGGAGCATTCTTGCTTCTTGGTCTTTTCAGCAGACAGAGGTAGAAAATGCATGTGTGTATACATACATATGCAAACAAATATGTACACAAGTATGCATGGACACATAAACATATACAGACACACAGGTACAAATCTTATGAATCTGAAGTTCACACCAATACTTCCAAATCCTGCTCATCCTTATGGGATTCTTCCTTGCTTTGTCCCATTCCACATTTGTATGACTTTCCTTCCATGGTGACAATCCTGGCTCCCAACAACACAGACACATGAATTCATTTGCTCAATCCTAAAATGCATAAAAATAGTTTCAAAACTGCTTTACCATCCTGCTATGAGAAACAAATCTACTGAAGAGTGTAGGATTTGTTTGTAATTCTTACACGTACATACATCCTCAGTCTGCCCAAGGCTGAGGATACAAAGACTGTGTTCATTATTTTTCCTTCTTTCTTACACAAGTAACAAACTACATGCTTTTAGCACTTTGCTTTTTTCACTTAACAGCATTTCCTCCGTAATGTTTCATTAGTATTTTCTTCCTCAGTCTTTTGCTCAGATGTATTTTACTCCATTGTGTGTATGCTCCAGCGTATACAGTTTTCTGTACTTGAACATCAAGCAGTTTTCAGTATTTTGCAAATATAAATAATGCTGTGAAAAATAACCATGTGCATGTGGGTATCCATAAAACTGCAAGTGATTTTTCAGGATAGATTCTTAGATGTGTGCTTGCTGTGTCAATAGATATGTGTATACAGTTTAAAAATTGCCAAATTCTCCTCTAAGGTCTCTACCATTCTGCATTCCCACCAACAATGTATGAAAATGCTTGTTGCCTCATATCCTCACTAATACAGTGTACTGACAGGCTTTTGAGTTTTTGTCAAGGTGATGAGTGAGAAATGGTATCCCAGTACAGTTGTAATTTTCCTTTCTCTTATCATCAGTGAAGCTGAATATCTTTTCATTAGTTTATACCTCTTTTGGTAAACTGATCATGTCTTTTGTCCATTGTTCTATAGGACATCTGGTATCTTCCCCTTGATTTTTAATACTTCTTATAAAGTGGGTATATTAACCCTTCAACTTGGAAAGAAGCTGATTTATATGTTGATATACTTTCCTTCCAATTACTTGTCTTTTGGTATCACTTATGGTATTTTTCACCATGTAAATTTAAAAAAAATTTTGTACACTAAACTTTATTAATTTTTTATTGCCTCTAGATTTTAAGCCAGCAAAGTATCTGGACCTGGGGAAAATTATCTTGTAGAGACCATTCAGTGCCCAAGGTAAGGGGACACAGCCAAGTCACAGATTGGGTATTTACAAGGCTCTGGAGATTACAGAAAGTGAGAAACTATGGTCTAGAACAAAATATACAGTGATTCTCTCTTGTCTCCCTAGAGGTTGAATACCTTGGGGTTCTTGACAGATGAGCGAATGAGGTACACAACTAGGTGTGCAAGTTTGTAAAGAAGCAGTTTATTAAAACAAAAGTCCATACAGAGGATTGCTGCTAAGAAAGTAAATGATAGACCAACTGTCTAATAAACACTGAAAGAAAAAGCAAAATTTTTTTTCTCTATTTCAGGAAAGCAGAACATTTCCTAGTGATTTCTGCCATCTTCACACTCACAGGGAAAGGAAAGGCAATGTCAGAATAGCTCTTGTGCCAGGAGGTAATGGCCAGACTTGGTCCTCCGATGTCTCTGGAGGTGAGACTTCTGGCTAAAGCCGCGGCCGCACTCCCGGCACACGTATGGCTTCTCTCCCGAATGGGTCCGCTGGTGTCTGATCAGGGCTGACTTGAAGCCAAAGCCACGTCCACACTCTTCACACACACATGGCTTTTCTCCTGAGTATGTCCTCTGGTCAGAAGTGAGGTGGGTCTTCTGACCAAGTCTTTGCTCACAGGCTTTATACACCTCAGCCTCCTCTCCTGAGTGTGTCCTCTGGTGTCTGGTGAGGAGTGACTTGAAGCCAAAAGTACGTCCACACTCAGAGCACAGGTAAGGCCTCGCCCCTGTGTGCGTCCTCTGATGTCTGATGAGGGTGACCTTCTGACCAAAGCCACGCCCACACTCAGGGCACACATAAGGCTTCTCCCCTGTGTGTGTCCTCTGGTGGCCCATGAGGGAGACTTTCTGGCTAAAGCCACGCCCACACTCAGAGCACAGGTAAGGCTTCTCCCCAGTGTGTGTCCTCTGGTGTCTGATGAGGGTGACCTTCTGGCAAAACCTGTGCCCACACTCAGCACAGACATAAGGCTTCTCCCCAGAGTGTGTGACCTGATGACTGATGAGCAGTGACTGTTGCCTGAAGCCACGCCCACACTCCAGGCACAGGAAGGGCCTCTCACCTGAATGTGAGCTACGGTGTTGGAGGAGTGATGCCTTCTGGCAAAAGCCTCTTCCACACTCTGGACACACAAAGGGCTTCTCCTCCAAGTGTGTCCTCTGGTGTAGGATGAGGGCAATCTTCTGGCGAAAGCTTCGCCCACACTCCTGACATAAAAAGGGTCTCTCCCCAGAGTGTATCCTCTTATGGTTCGTTAGGGAGGACGTGTACCTGAAGTGCCGCCCACACTCCCTGCACGTGTAGGGCTTCTCCCCTGAGTGTTTCCTCTGGTGTATGGTTAGAGAGGACTTCCGGCCAAAGCCTTGTCCACACTCTTGACAACTATATGGCTTCTCCCCTGTGTGGGTTCTTTGGTGCTTGATGAGGTCTGACCTCTGGCAGAAGCTTCTGCCACATTCAGGACACACATGATGCTTCGGGAGAGTAACGAGGCTTGACTCTAGGCTAAGTCCTAGTCTGAATTTTTCACATATGACTGCTCCAGATTCTGAGATGTCTGCCTCTGTCAACACTGTGTCTGCCTCCTCAGGGCACATGCCCCGCTCTATTCCTCCACCACTGTTGCATTCCTGGTCTACTGTCTGACCTTGAGATGGGATTAAGAATGCTCTCGAAGTCCTGCTCAGCTGCAGCCTCCCAAATACAGTGCCAGAGCTTTCTCTCTCACCATCTTCTGCTTTGTCATTCAAGCAGCTTGGAGCTTCGAAGAAGAAGTGGCTTGCTGCACATGCATCTGGGAAGATCTGAGGGGAGTGACTGCATAGAACATGTTGACTGAGGAACTCTGGACTGGAAAAAGTCAACGGGCAGGAGAGACAGGGCTGGAATTCTGTTCTTGGTTCTGCTGGAGAAAAAGTCTAAATCAGATTCACCACAGGTACCTTGTGGATGGTAACATTTGTCCAGCAGTCACTCCTCAGATGCTCACAGAACAAAGATTTTCAGCAGACGTACCTTCCATCCCATGGTGACACGTTAATGCATATCCTTTTATAACACATCAAACCCACAAGTGAGCCAGCTCTAAATATCAGCCTGGCTTAAACATTTCAAGAAAGCATCGCAGGCAGCTCTAGCCCTGTAAATCATCGCCATTACAGTTACACATTTCCCCAGCAAAATTATCTTACAAGCCACAGTCATTAACACTGAGGCAAACAATATCAATAAACATATGCTTTTCTTGAGAGTTAAAACTACGTAACTTCCTACAAATTTCTTTGGGGACTGTTCCTGCAAGAAAGACTTAAGTCAAAAAAGGGAGTCTCTCCACCTAGAGGCCCCAAGATGAAGGCAGTAGGGAGGACAGGTTAGAGACCAACGTGGGAACTGAACTGAAGGTGCTTCCTCTCCTAAACAAGGGTTTCCTAGAGGGTTACGCGCTGGGTTCTCTCTCATGGTGTGTGGACTTGGCAGTGAAACACAGAGACATAGTCTAGGCCTGCAACTCCTTAAACGATTCTGGCTCTTGGTGACCCCAATCAGTTCTAGACCTGCTTTTCCCAGTGTTTCAAAAACTGTTGTAAAAGGAAATTCTTCCACCTAAAATAGCTCAGGGAGATATCAAACTTGTTTGCCTTGTTCCATTTCACTTACTTCTGTCCACCTGAAGCTGCTGGAAAATACCATGAACCTTAAATAAACTCAGTACACTAGGCTTTCCAGACTCACCCGATACTGTCTTCACCAACCAAAACAGAGATGTATTTTATGAACTACCAACAACACGGGTCAGCAAACTACAGCCAGCCGTTTTGCAGATGAAGGTCTACTGGACCACAGCCACACTCAGTCTTTACGTAGTGTCCATGGCAGCTTTCACACACAATGGCAAAGTTGAGTACTTGCAACAAAGAACACAAAGGCCACAAAGCCTAAAATATTTACTATGTGAACCTTTACAGATTACTGATTCCACCTGGTCTCAGATGCTAGCTTTCAATACTGACAAGAACAGCCACCATGCAATCCCTTCCTAACACTTCAACCCCCTACGTTTCCTCCTCAGTGAACTGCTTATTAAACGTAGTTCCCTTCCCCTCTCCACTCTCTGTATGGGTGTGCCTGTGTTGCTACATCTAGAGGTTCCTGTGAAATGGCCTTGGTAAGTATTCATAAGTGCTGACCCTACTGGACTTCCACTGTGAAAGTGAACATCCCTTCAGTCTTGGTGTGCAGTTCCAGCCATCAGGCACCCACCATGGTTGCTTTCTCATCAGCCAGTGTACTCTAGTGTAGCTCAGTGAACTATCAGTTTATTTTGTGGAGTTAGGCTGTCCACATTTTCAAAACTCACGGGCAGGTATGTAAGGTTCCGGCCCCCAGCTTCCAATAAATACATTGTTGTAATTCTGGAGTTCTGACAGCTGAGCTTGCAGTACTGCACTATTGTCTACTTGTCTGGGATTTGATGGGGAGAGAAAGGCAGCCACTGCCTTCTCCTTGGCTTGTTTGTGTTCCTGCTGGGTCACAAAGTGGTAAACTGTGTATCGTTGTAGGTGTGCCATTCAGAGTCTTCTGTGTTCAATGTGGTGGCTGATTCAGAAACAGTTAATGCTGCTCTTCTGGGAGTCACACCCTCTAAGAAGAGCACTGAGCATCATTTTTGTGCCTAACTAGTAATGTGTCAAATTTTAACTAAAAATGACAAGAATTACAATGTCCAATTTGGGAAACCCTAATCCTTAACATGGTTTTAAACATACAGAAGTTGCTCAATAAAAGGAGAAATAAAAAATAAAATTTTATCAAGGTAATGCTTTTCAGTTAATCATAAAAATTTACATGACGTATTCAAATTACTCAGTTTATAAACTATTTTACAATCTACAGCTGCTCTTGTGCCAACTGATTTTTCAGACCAGTAATTACTTCAGTAATTGGACATGAACTCAAATGTTCCAAAAGAAACTTTAGAAAAAGAAAATCATGTCTAATGGCTCCTTAAAGAAATTTTTCCTTCTGCAGCTGCAACTGTGAGGAAAAAAAGTACAGCAATGAGTTAAATGAATGGCCGTAGACACTGAATTGATTACCAGAGAAGAAAGAATGCTGTGCATTCCCTGCTTTTAAACAATTTAAAGAATTTTGAAACTTCAACCAAACACGTATAAAGAAGACATTTTCAGCATTAATCAGAATTAATCCCTGGAAATTGAACATTTTTCATAATATATTGTCTCAGTGATTTTTAGACAATAAAAAATAAATGTTATACAAAACATTACTAGCGAGGGAAGGGGGTGGGAAGGGATAAATTGGAAGTTTGAGATTTGCAGATACTAACTACTGTATATAAAATAGATAAACAACAAGTTTCTACTGGATAGCACAGGGAACTATATTCAATATCTTGAAGAAGAATATGAAAACAAGTATATGTATGTACATGTATGACTGAAAGATTAAGCTATACACCAGAAATTGACACAACACTGTAAACTGACTATACTCCAATTAAAAAAAAAAATTAGCATATGTGAGTTACTTTTATGTACCAACTTTACTGGCCACAGGATGCCCAAACGTTTAGCCAAATATGATTCTGGGTATTTCTCTGAGGATGTTTTTGGAAGACTTTAGCATTTAAATGGAAAGACTAAGTAAAGCAGGTTGCTCTTCCTAATGTGGGTGGCCCTCATCCAATCAGTTGAAGGCCTGAATACTGTGAAAGACTGACCCTCTCCCAAATAAGAGGGAACACTTCCACCCTACCTTCAAGCTGTGACAGGAGAGGGTGAGGATAGGGGAGGGGGATGGGACTTGTTTGTTTGTTCTTCCTATCAACATTGAACTAAAACATTAATTTTTCCAGGCTGCTGAGTCTGCTAGCCTTTGGACTGGAACTATACCATAGGCTCTCCTAAGTCTTCTTCTTGTCGACCATGGATCTCGGGGCTTCTCAGCCTCCATGAACATATGAGCCAATTCTTTATAATACACCTCACATTCTTGTCTGTGTGTGTGTATATACGTATACATCCTATTGGTTCTGTTACCCAATAACCATAATGCTGATTTTGATACCAAGAAGTGGGATGCTGCTATAATAAATATCTAAAATTGTGGAGTGGCTTTGGAACTAGGTGGTGGAGGCTGTTATGAGTTTTGAGGTGCATACTAGAAAAAGCCTAACTTTACAAAAAGGGACAGTTGCTAATAATATAGATATTAACTGTGATTTTGGTGAGAACTCAAAGGAGGAGAGTTGGACGGAAAGCTTCCATCTTATTAGAGGGTACATAAATATGAAGTGACTAGTATCCAACAGTATGCATTTTCTAATGTTGAGCTTTGCATATGTAAAATAAATTCCACTGGGCACATGGCGTGTAATTATTTTTAAACAAGGTTAGATTCAGTTTGGAATGTTTTTATAACTTGTATAGGTTTGTAGATCTACTACCAACTTAATTACTTTCATAAATACAGTATTTCTCAGTTTGTTCTATCCTGTGTCAGCAGTTTTTTCCAAAAATTTATCCATTTCATATAAGGTGTTCAATCTGTTAGTATAAACTTGTTCATGATATCCTTAGTATTTTTTTAAAGTCTGAAGTGTGCTGGTAACTTCTGTCTCATTCCTGATTGATTATTAATGTCTTCTTTCTCTTTTTCTTGATTAGTCTACGTAGCAATATATAATTCCGTTGATTTTTTCAGACAATCAGCATTTGGCTTAGCACATCTTTCTGTTGCTATATTTCATAGATTCCTGCTCTTATTTTCATTATTCCCTTCCTTTTACTCACTTTGTATTTATTTTGCTCCTCTTTTTCTAGCTTCTTAAGGCAAAACCTTAACTCACTGATCACAGACCTTTCTTCTCTCCCACTGTAAGCACTCACAGCTATAGCTATCCCTCTAAGCTCTGCTTTAGCTGCATCTCACAAATTTTTATTTTGCTAAAGTGAATTTGAAAACATTTAGGTCGTGGTTTGTAAAACTTGATATTGGTAAGATGTAATTTCTCCCCCAAGTTATATATAGGCACACTAAAATCTCAATAATAAACATGGCCCACATTTTCTTTTCTTCTTTTTTGTTAAATGAGAAGCTGATCCTAAAATTTAAGTGGAAATTCAGAGGACCTAGACTATACAAAGCAATCTTGAAAAAGAAAACAAACGAAGAGAACTTACACTACCTGACTTCAAGGCTTCCTGTGATCCTGCAGTAATACAGACAGTGTGGTCTGGTTTAAGGACAGACACTTTAATCAAAGGAACAGAACAGAAAGTGTGAACAGAAAACAGACCCATACATAGGCCATCACTGAATTTTCAACGAAGCAATCCAATGAGGGAAAGGAAAGACTTTTCAACAAATGGTGCTAGAACCACTCTGTATCCATATGAAAAAGAAAAACATTGATTCCTGCCTCAGACTGTACACAAAAGTTAATTCAAGATGGATCATAGATCAAAATATAAAAGCTAAAACCATACAGCACTTAAGAGACAAGACAGATTATTTTCATAACAATAAGAATTTAAAAAGAGAAGGAAATCAGACTTCCTCAATGTTAAACATCTCATCAAAAGTTATGTTAAGAAAAGGAACAGAAAAGTTTCAGATAGAGAGGATATTTGCAAAATGTACAAATGACAATGGACTGGTATCCAGGATTAATAAAGAATTCATAAAACTGAATTTTAAAAAATACAAAAGATCTGAATGTATTCACAAAGTAAGTTATAGTAAACATATATAAATATGATTAAAAAGCACACAGAATTGTTCCACATCAGTAACAATCAGGGAGATGGAAACACACATGAAATAACACTACACATCCAACACCAGAGATACAATGAAAACTGTCAGGGAGGATGTGAGGTGACAGGAACCCTCATACATTTGTTGTTCATGGAAATGAGAAACTGTACAATCACTTTGGGAAAGGTCTAGTCATTTCTTATAAAACTACACATACAGTTACCCTATGACCCAGTGTACTGGGTTGACTATTATCCCACCAAAATTAACGTTGACTTGGAACATATGAATGTGGCCTTATATTTAAATACAGTCTGCAGATGTAATCAAGTTAACATGAGGTTATACCGGATTAGGGTGAACTGTAATTCA
This sequence comes from Vicugna pacos, assembly GCF_048564905.1. Taxonomy (NCBI): domain Eukaryota; kingdom Metazoa; phylum Chordata; class Mammalia; order Artiodactyla; family Camelidae; genus Vicugna; species Vicugna pacos. Next base: position 134,359 of record NC_132990.1, read on the forward strand.
TTGACTGGTATCCATACAAGGAGAGGGAGATTTGGATACAGAGATACAGAGAAGGAAGAAGGCTATGTGACTACAGGGGCAGGTTGGAGTGATGCAGCTACAAGCCAAAGGTTGACAGCAAACACCGGAAGCTAGAAGAAAGGCAAAGAACAGCTTGGCCTTTAGAACCTCCTTGCAAACAGGTTGATTTTGAACTGGGATAGAATAAATTTCTTTGTTTTAAGCCTCTCAGTTTGTGGTAAATTGTTACATCAACCGAAGGAAACTCATATACCCAGCACATACCCTACGTATTTATCCAAAGAAAACAAAACAAAGGTTTACCAAAAACAAACAAAAAATTAGCATAAGAATGTTGACAGCAGCATTTACAAACTGACTAAACACTGGAAGCTATCAAGGTGTCTATCAAACAGAATGGATAAACAGTTCTATATTCATATGACAGAATGCTATTTAGTATTAAACAAAGAACAGAATACTGATGTATGCAACAATGTGCTTAAAAGCTATACTGAGTGAAAGAAACCTTACATAAAAAAGTATTATTATATGATTCCATTTATGAAAAATTGTACAGCAGGCAAAACTAATCTACTGTGAAATAAAATCAAAACACTGGTACCTCCGATAAAGGCAAGAGTTTACAGGGATGAGCCCCAAGGGTAATGATCTGTATTTTGATAAAGTTTGGGTTATCGAGTTATATCCATTGTTTGAATTCAGAGACTACTACATTTAAGATTTTGTATTTCCTGTAAGTAAACCCCACCTTTAAAGAAAAAATAATCAACTTTCAGTAATGAATGATATACATGCTACCCGTTACTCTAGAAGCCAAACATCTTTCACGGGGCCCACCAAGCTGAGGCGAATTGCCAGGAACTGGCACTTTCCAACTGCAGTGTCTGGAGATGCTCAAGCGGACGCCCTGGACCTGAGTCTGTGGGTCCCCGCCCGCTGACCACCCACAGGAGCTGACCCAGGAGACCATCCTTTTCCTCTCTCCACTTGCTAGATTGCCTTTGCCGAGATCACTCAGTGGTCACGTCAGATATTAAGACATACTCACACCCAGCAACTGCTCTGAGGGACAGAGATCATCTGAAGGGAATGAGCAGATGCTAAGGACAAGCCATGAAGACCTCACAAAATGACAGCAATGGCCACCCATGATCAGGGCCTCCTAAGCTCTTAAGCTGCCCATGGGGAGAACACAAGTCTCTTTTCCAAGAAGAGTAAAGCCTTGATAGAGTGCACTTGCTCAGATATGCTCAGCTACCCAGCTCTCTCTGACAGGAACTGCTTGCACTAAACTCCCCACTCATACCAACTGAGACATTGCTAGAAATCTCTCAAGAATGATTCCCACGGCCAAAGCAGGGACAAGGGCAGAGTCAACAAAGAGTACCTGAAGCGCCCCATTCCTGTCTACCATGCACCACAGCTCAGAAATGAGTCTGGAAGCCTCCATTCCAACAAAAGAAAAGGGGAACAGACCCAGCCCCTGTCAGGGCTGTGACGGCCACAGAACAAAAAGGAGGTCCCGCTCAGCAACTAGGGCAGGCTCTGATCGCAACACTGGCCACACCCCAAATTAAAGGGATAACAGGCAACACACACAGAAGAAAGATGGGACAACCATCCATACTGAAAACAGACCTCACAACAAAATTATCAGAGGCTCACAGCTACACAGAAATGCATCCTCTTCAGAAATCTGTCAGAAAGGCCAAAGTAAAAGACGGTGTTAACACCAAATTCTGGAAAGAACGCAGAGAATCTGGATTACTCAAGCACTGCTGGTGGGAATGTAAAATGGCACAGGTGATCTGGAAATGACTATGGCACTTTTTTACAAAACTGAACGTGTATTACCATACGACCCAGCACCGTGCACTTTTGGGCATTTATCCCAGAAATGAAACCCCTATCTTCACACAAAAACTTATGCATAAGTGAGCACAGCAGTTTTATTTATATTAGCCACAAACTGTAAACAACCCAAAAGTCTTTCAATGGGTGAATGCTTTAACAAAATGTAGTACACTCATACCATAGACTACAACTCAGCAATAAAAGGAATGAAATATTGATACACGTAATGTACCCACAAGATCCATTTGGGTGGGTCCCAAGAGAATTATGCTGAATGAGAAAAAGCAATCCCAAAAGGTAACATACAATATTATTTCTTTTATAACATTCTTCAAATGACAAAATGGTAGAGACAGAAGACATTAGTAGTTGCCAGAGGAAGGTGGAGGGAGTGAGGTTGGGGAGGAGTGAGCTATGGCTATAAAAACATAGCACAAGGAATCCTTGTGATGGAACCATCCTGTTTCTTTGAATATACTGGTAGTTATATGAACGTACATGTATAAGTTCCTTAGAACTAAATAAACATACATATACACAACCCTCCTTCACTGCTGGTGGGAATGCAGTTTCGTGCAGCCACTGTGGAAAACAGTATGGAGATTCCTCAAAAGACTATGAATAGACTTACCATATGACCCAGGAAGCCCACTCCTGGGCATATATCCAGAAGGAACCCTACTTCAGGATGACACCTGCACCCCAATGTTCATAGCAGCACGATTTACAATAGCCAAGACATGGAGACAGCCTAAATGTCCATCAATGGATGACTGGATAAAGAAGATGTGGTCTATTTAAACAATGGAATACTACTCAGCCATAAAAACCGACAACATAACGCCATTTGCAGCAACATGGGTGCTCCTGGAGAATGTCATTCTAAGTGAAGTAAGCCAGAAAGAGAAAGAAAAATACCATATGAGATCGCTCATATGTGGAATCAAAAACAAAAACAAAAACAAAACAAAAAACAAACAAAGCATAAATACAAAACAGAAATAGACTCAAAGACATAGAATACAAAATTGTAGTTGCCAAGGGGGTGCAGGGGTGCGAAGGGACAGACTGGGATTTCAAAATTGTAGAATAGATAAACAAGATTATACTGTATAGCACAGGGAAATGTATGCAAGATCTTATTGTAGCTCACAGAGAAAAAAATGTGACAATGAATATATATATATGTTCATGTATAACTGAAAAATTGTGCTCTATACTGGAATTTGACACAACATTGTAAAATGATTAGAAATCAATAAAAAATGTTTAAAAAAACTCAAAAAACATACATATACGCACAAAGTGAAGGTAAAACTGGAGGAATCTGAATAAAGTCAGTGCATTGTATTAACAGAAATACAAGGATGGTTTAACAGGAAAACAATCAATATAATTTACCAAAAGAAGGATTAAAAAAGAAAAACACATATGATCATCTTCACAGATGCCAAAAAACAGCTGACAAAATCCAACACTCATTCCAAATAAAAACTCACTGAACAAGGAATAGAAGGGAAGTTTGTCAAGCTGATAAAGGGCAGGTATAAAACTTACACTTAGGAGGAAAGCATTGCCCATAAGATCAGGAACAAGGAAAGGATGTCCACTCTCACCACTTAAATTCATCATTGCACTGATGTTTTCGCCTGTGCAATGAGGTAAGAAAAAGAAATTAAAGGCACAAAGAATGGAAAGAAGTAAACTACACTGATTCACAAGTAACATAATCATCTATGTAGAAAATATGACAGAATCTACAAAACTACTAGGACTGAGAAGTAGGTTTTGCAAAATTACCACATACAAAGTTCATCATACATAAACTAACTGTATTTCTAAATAATATCAACAAACAACTGAAAACTGAAATTTTAATGTACCTTAAATAGCATCAAAAATATGAAACACAGAAGGGTAAATCTGACAAGATGCGTAAGACCTGTGTACTACAAAATAATGCTGACAGACAGAAATTAAGAAGTCCCATAAAAATGGAGAGACAGATTGCATTCATATGTTGGATGACAGAGTGCTATTAAACTGATAAGAACGGAGACTACACTTGATCTTAGCCAAAAGGCCGAGAAGTGATGAGAATGTTATTTACATGTAAATTCTCCTTGAATTGATGTAGATTCAACTCAGTTCCAATCAAGATCCCGCTGGCATTTTTGTGTCTTGTGTGTGTGTGAAAATTGACAACCTGATTCTAAAATCCATGTGGAAATGCAAAGAATAACTATGTTTTAGAATAAATAAAACAACTTGAAAAAAATGTCACAGGATTTATACTTCTAAGTTCCAGACTTGATTATAAAGCTACAGTAATCAAGACTATGTGGTCTTGGCATCAAGATAGGTAAAGAGAGAAGTTGAAAAAATCAGAGTCCATATAAATACCCATACACAACTAATTTACTACAAAGGTGCATAGGAAATTCAGTAGAGAAAGCGTTGTCTTTTCAAGAATAGTGCTGGAAAATTTGGATATTTTTATGAGAAAAAAAATTGTACTTATATCTAGACCTGGTACCAAGTATAAAAATTTACCCAGAACAGGGTATAAACCTAAATGTAAAGTAAAAATTATAAAACTTCTAAAAGGAAAAAACATATGAAACTCTTTTTGATTTTCATTTTAGGAAATATTTCTTAAATACATCACCAAAAGTTAAATTCATGAGAGAAAAAAACTGAAACTTAGACTTCACCAAAGGTAAGAAATTCTCTTTGAAAGACACTATTAAGAGACTAAAAAGCTACACAGAAAATATTCATAAATCAAATATCTGATAATGGACTTCTATACAGAATATATGATGAACTTTCAAAATTCAATAATAAAAGCATAAGAAATCAACTTTTTAAATAGGCCAAGATTTGAGAAGACATTTCACCAAAGAAGATACACAGATGGTAAAATAAGCACACGGAAAGATTCTCAGCATCATCAGTCATCAGGCAAATGCCAAGTAAAACAGAGTAAGGAGCCACTACGCAGCTATGAAAAAGTCTCAAGTTAAAATAGTACTACTAAGTGCTGACAAATACATGGAGCATCTGGAACTCTCATCTACTGCTCGTGGGAATGTGACACAGTGCAGCCAGTCTGCAAAACCGTTTGTGAGCTTCATTAATAAATATACACTCTATCGTACAACACAGTCATTCCAGGGCCAGGTATTTATCCAAAAAAAAATGAAAGTATATGTTTACACAAAATTTCTTCATGAATGTTTGGACAGACAACATTTATTTGTATTTGTCAAAACTGGAGACTACTCACATGCCTTTCAGTAGGTGAATGGTTACATAACTGTGATCTCTATACCACTACTCAGCAATAAAAGGAAATAGACTATTGATACATACAACATTAGGGATCAAACTCAAAATAATTATACTGAGTGAAAGAATTCAGTATGTATTCTGTACAATTCAATTTATATGAATTCTAGAATATGCAAACAAATCTATGACAGAAAACAGCTAAGTGGTTGCCTGGGTACAAGAGGAGGGGGAAGACCGGGTGGGGCAGGAGACAGGGATTACAGTGAGCCACAAGGGAACTCTGGGGGTGACAGGTATGTTTGGGATTTGGAACATGGCAGTGGCTTCATGGCTGTGCATGTATGTCAAAACTTACCAACTTTTACACTTTAAATATATGCAGTATATTTTATAATTTGATAACATAACTTACAGCTATCCCTTAAGTATTATACCTTATAATACCTTATACCAGAATAACATTTCCTATTATACCATAATTATCACTTATATAATAGTTCTTTTTTTAAAAAAGAAAAAAACACTTTCCTATAAAGTCCAAGTCTAGATATATAGTTGTATTTAGAAGCAAAAGACAAAACAAAATAAAAAAATAATATGCCAGGAATGTTCACAATAAAACACTGAAAAAAGACAAATCAGGCAAAACTTTATCCTTACCTCCCAACATTCAAATAAAATTAATTCCAATTGGATTAAAGAGATAAATGTTCCCAAAATGGAATCTTTACTAATCAATAACAGAAACAGCTCAAATCAAAAGTAGGGAAATACTCTTAACAGTCAAGTCACAGAAAAGGAAGCACCAGTGGCCAGTCAACACAGGAAAAGATGCTCGTGCTCACTAGGAGGCCAAACCCCTCTGAAATTTCACCACAAACCAAACAGATGGGTGAAAAACATGAAGATGTGGAACAAGAACTCATCCCTGCTGCTGGGAATATAAGACAGCACTGAACAGCCTCAGAACATGATGTGGTCTAACACAATCAGGTTGAAGCCACCCACACCTATGGACCAGTCACTCTGCTCTCCATTATGCGTCTTCAGAGACACTCTTACATGTGTTTCCAAGGAAGTAACAAGAATACATAGCAACATTATTTAATAGCCAAAAATTGGAAATAACGTAAATGTCCAAAACAAGGGAACTGATAATTCAACTACATTGAAATATTCATGTAATTGATTTGTATAAAACAGTTTTTTAAAGTGTAAAGTAAACCTACACATTTTAACATGAATCTCACATAAAGCTGGTGGAAAGGCATGTTCCAGAAGGAGGTATACAATATAACACTATGTGCAGAGAAGTTTACCAACATGCAAAACAACTCTCTATATAGTTGAAAGCACCCCCCAATGAATGAAAAAGGATGAAGGCAGTGATCAGCATGCTAATGCAGAAGTCAGATTCTGAAGGGCGGGGTTCAGCAGGACACAACCAGGGAGGGGACAGGGCTGTCACCTGGTCTTATAACGGTCTATTTCTTAGGCTGAAGGGAAGGAATACTGGCATTCACTGTATAATTCTTCACACCCCATTGTAATCTTAAATAATCCATCATAAAATAAAAGAAACAATTTATGGGAATTTATGAAGTAGAGCCGAGGCACAAAACAGTTACCAGGTTAAGAGCAGAAACTGGACAGTGTCTAGCAGGGGCAGATTTATTCTCAAGTGCTGTGTTGAAGATCAGGCCCAGCCACAAAAGTTCAAGAATGGCAGGCTCCTAGACATGCTGGGAAAGGGATACAAAGTGAGCAGAGTGTGGCTCCCTGGGGGAGGATTCCAGGGAAGCCCCATCTGGGCTGAGCAGGAGAGCACAGAACGGAGGCCTGCAGAGGAGCTTCCTCTCCAGAAGCTCTCAGAGGCTCCTCTTTCTTCACCAGCCAAGCACCTCCCTGCCCTGTCTCCTTGTCTGCCTGCTGCTTCCCACTCACCTGGACAAAGGTCCGGAAGATATTCGCTCTCTTCTCTCCAGGGCTCGTCGCCTTGTTCCAGTTGTGTGATAAGTTTTGGTTTAGGAAAGGCAATTCCTACTCACAGGGAAAAAAACCAAGGTGACCTTGGTTAGCGGTTTAAGAAGCCGTCACAGAACTCAGAGTCATCTGGGGAGTTCAGTAACTCAGAAGTCAGGGCAGGGAAGCACCACGTCGGGGGCAAATGCTGTCTGAATGCTGAGAGCGAGTGTCTAAGGGCAGGAGCGATGATGCATGGATCTAAAGGCGGTGTACTGAGTCTCCACTGTGCTTGGATGAATACAAACATTCCCCCATTTGAGGCAAGGTCACCTTGGTGGAGGGCTCAGCTTTGGAAGAGGGCTGGAAATGCAGTGTCAGACACCATACACGTGTGTACACACACACACATACACACACACACACACACACACACTTCACTATTTTCAGCTCTATAGAATCCAGACATTCTCTGAGGGTGTAGGAAAAATACTATTTTTCTTTCTGAGCTAAAAGCATGATGGCTGCTATATAAAAATCTTAACATGCAGACAGGCAGAGTGTCCAAGACATGAGACGGATTTCTCCTTACCCAGAGACACCATATGACTGTAGTTCTCCAGCATCACATCCCGATAAAGGATCCTCTGAGCAAGACTCAGCAGCTTCCACTCCTTCTGGGTGAAGGCCACAGCCACATCCCTGAAGCCCATTAATGCCTGTAATACAAACACATCGCTGCTCACCCAGAAGCCATCCATTGCCACTACTCAACTTAACCTAAGCCACTAACCAGGGCCGAGGCAGCAGTAAGGTTCTCATGGGGCACCCACGTGAGATCCATAGATCCTGCTTTCAGCCTGAACCCTGGTGCCCTGTGTTCAAAACACTAATCCTCCTCCCACATTGCTGGTGGGTCTATTCAGGGGTTCTCTGTTCTGTTCTATTGATCTCTGTGTCTATGATGCTGTGAAACACACAGTGTTGAACACTGTGTATATACAGCAGGGCCTGAAATCAGGGAGACTGATTGCTCCTATTTTATTCCTCACTTTAAAGGCTATTTTAGATATTCTAGAGCATGTGCATTTCCATATAAATTTTAGAATAATCTTATCTGTATCTATCAAAAAACCATGCCGGAATTTTGACAAGATTAGCATTAAACCTGTATATTAATCTGGGGAGAACTGACATCTTTACCATGTTGACTCTTCAAATCTACAGACATGATATGTTTCTCAATTTACTGAGATGTTCTTTGATTTCTTTCACCAGCATTTTGTGGTTTTCAGCGTACAAATCCTATATATGTTGTGTTAAACTGACATCTAAGAATTTCTTCTTTTTTTTTCAGTAATTTTAATGGTATTGTATTTTTAGTTCAGTGACCATATGTTCATTGCTATGAGATGAAAATAAATTGTTTGTATATTTATCTTGAATCCTGCAACATGGGTGAAATCACTTATTAGCTCTGGGAGTATTTTTTCCTCTTAGATTCCTTGAGATTTTTCTATATATACAGTCATGGCATTTGCACATAGGGACAGGTTTATTTCTTGCCTTATAACCTATAAGCATTTTATTTCCCATTCTTGCCTTATTGTAGGAGTTCTAACACAACAGTGAAGAGTGGTGAGAGCAGACATCCTTGCCTCGTTCTTGATGAGGAGGAAAGCATTCCATCTCAAAGCACTAAGAATACTGTTCCACAAAGAGACACCATGTCATGCCCACTAGGAAAGCTATTACCAAAGAAAAGGAAAAGAACAAATTTTGGCAGAATATGGAGAAATTGGAACCTTTGTGCATTGCTAGAGGAAAGTAAAATGGTGTAGTTTCTATGGAAAACAGTTCAACAATTACTCAAAGAGTTAAATATACAAAAAAAAAGTTAAACATTCAATTTTCCATATGATCCAGCAACTTCAATCCTAGGTACATACCCCAAAGAATCGAAAGCATGGACTGAAATAGATACCTGTACACCAATGTCCATAACAGCATTTTTCACAATAGTTCAAAAGTGGAAACAACCCAAATGTCCACCAACAGATAGACTAAAAAAAATGCAATATGTATATACAACACAATTATATATTACTTAGCCTTAAAAAAGAAGAAAATGCTACATCAGAGATTACTCTTTTTTTAAATTTATTTTGCACTTATTTAAATGTTTTATTGGGGTTTTTTGTTTGTTTGGGGGGAAGTAACTAGGCTTATTTATTTATTTTGATGGAGATACTGGGGATTGAACCTAGGACCTTGGGCATGCTAGGCAAATACTCTACCACTCAGCTATACCCTCCCTCCTCAGAGATTACTCTTGAAAACATTATGCTAAGTGAAAAAAACCAGTGATAAAGGACAAATACTGTTTTAGTCCCCTTACAACAGGTACCTGAAACAGACAATATAGAAACAAAGTAAAACCAAGGTTACCAGGGACTGGAGGGGAGTGGGGAATAGGAAGTTATTGTTTAATGGATAGAGTTATCACTCTGGGAAGATGAAAAAGTTCTGGAAATGGAGAATGGTGATGACTGGACCATGTTGTGAATGTACTTAGTGCCACTGAAGTCAACATTTAAAAATGGGTGAAAATGTTATGTTATGTATATGTTAACAACAACAAAAAATAATGTTACCAATAGTTTTTTTAGATGTCCCCAATCAAGTAGAAAAATCCCCAAGTTTCTATCATTCTAAAAATTTTTTTCACCACAAATGGCTATTGAATTCTGTCAAAAGCTTGTACTGTATCACCAAATTATATCATGTAGTTTTTCTTCTTCAGCCTGTTAATATGGACAGTACTTTGAGTTTCAAATATGGAACCAGTCTTGCATCCCTGGAGTAAATCATACCTGGTAATGGTGTATAATTGTTTTTATATATTGTTGAATTCATTTTGCTAATAATTTAAGGATTTTTGTGTCTATATTCATGAGAGGTGTTGACCAGTAGTTTTCATTTTTTCTATTGTCTATCTAGTTTTATTATTAGCATCATACCTGTTCCATAAAGTGAATTGGAAAGTCCTCACTCCTATTTTAAGAAATCAAAGTCTTCTTTAAAAATGTGGCAGAATTTCATAGCAACATCACCGGGCCTATAGATTGTCTCTGTGGGGGGGTTTAAATTGCAAATTGGACTTTGGCCTGTTCAAATTATTCCATAATGGCTGAATTAAAGTAGCTTTTGTTCTTCAAGCAATCAGTCCCTTTTAATCTAAGCAGTCAAATTTATAGGTGGATATTCTCTGATGGCTACAGATGATGTGGTAATATCCCTTGTTTCATTCCTGATACCAGTAATTTGTGTCTACTCTGTCCCTCCAGTCTTGCTGAAGGTTTCTCAATGTTATTGTTTTCTCAGAATCAGCTCTTTATTTCACTGACTTTTCTGTTCTTTTTATTTTCAATTTTATTGTTTCTGTCTTTATTATGCCCTTCCATTTGTCCCTCTGAGTTTATTTTGCTCTTATTTTTCTAAGTTCTCGAGGCAGAACCTTAGATTACTGACTTCAGACTCCCTGTTTTCTAACACACACATTCAGTGCTACTGACTTTTCTCTAAGGACAACTTCAGCTGTGCACTACATACTTTGATATCTTGTATTTTCCTTGTCATTCACATTTGTGCATGTTTTTATTTCCCTTGAGACATCATTTTTGTTGCACAGATTATTTTAAAGTATGCTATTTTCTAAGTATTTAGAGATTTTTCTGTTAGCTTTCTCTTATTAAGTTTGATTCCACTGTGGTCAGACAATATACTTTGCATAATTTCAATTTTTAAAAATTTGTTAAAGTAAATCAATTTTTACACTTTATGTGATGTTTTGTGGCCCAGGATATGTCCATCTTGGTACAGGTGTCCCTCAGTATCCACAGGGGATTGGTTCCAGGACGCCCCTCATATTCCAAAACCTGCAGATGCTCAAGTGCCCTCTATTAAACGGCATGGTGTTTGTATTTAACCTACACATATCCTCCCATATACATTACTTATAATACCTAATACAATGTAAATCCTATGTAAATGGTTGTAAATACAATGGAAATGCTATATAAATAGTTTCTGGTGAATTCAAATTTTGCTTTTTGGAACTTTCTTTAAAAAATTTTCAATCTGCTGCTGGCTGATTCTGCAGATGGGGATTCCATGGATATGGAGGTCTTACTGTGTATGTTTCGGTGGGCACTTGAAAAGAACATGCGTTCCGCTACTGTTTGGTGGAATGTTCTGTAAATGTTGATTAGATTGTGTTGGCTGATGGTGTTGTTGAGTTGTTACTGATTTGGGGTCTAATTATTCTATACATCATTGAGAGAAGGGTGTTGATGTCTCTAACTGTTGATCTATTTCTCCTTTCAGTTCTCTTCACACCTTCTGAAGCTTTGTTATTTGATGCATACACACTGAAGATATCTATGAACTAACACATTTATCACCACCTTGTGTCTGGTAACATTCTTTGATTTGAAGTCTACCCTGCCTGATATTAATATAGCCACTCTTGCCTTTTGATTAATGCCTGCATAATGCATCTTTTTGAAAAATCATTTTATTTTTAACTTGTCTACACTGTTATGCTTGAAATTTGATTTAGACAGCATATAGGGTTTTTTTCAAATAAAGATTTTAATATATTTTCTGGCTTATTTAGATAGTATTCTTTTGGTTGCAAATAATAGAAACTGACTGTTTTGTTCTGAAGGAAGAGATGAATTATATAATTAATGTACCAGATGTCTCCCAAGACCCAAGGCAATGTGCAACTGACTGGGCTTCTGGAACAGACTAGAACCAAGATGCTCTCCAGTGCCTCAATTCCTCTCCCTCTAAAAGGACCCTTTTTCTCTGCTCTCCAGTCTGCAACAGTAGATGACAGCTATTCCCAGCTCCTTGGTCTACATATGATACTTCTAGCCACCTGGAGATAGTCTGAGGCTCTCTTTTAACTGGAACTCTTTTATTAGTTTTGCTTGGATTAGTGGTCATCTTGGGTCAGTCAGTCAAGTCAAAAAATAGGTCAAATCCTATCATGAATGCCAAGGTATCTCTGAACCTGGAAGATCGGGGGTTCATGGGAGGGGAGGAAAAACATGAAGCAAAGAGTAGGAATTATATACAGCAGAGAGGAAGCTACACAGGCATCTTCTCCACTCATGTGTGTGCGGAGGGTTGTCATAGAATGAAATTTAGAAATACAGCTGTGAGACCTATGACACTGAGACAGACTAGAAACATGATGTAATGGGGTTGGGGGAGAAACCAAGTCTTCCCAAAGACATTCTTGGTCATAAGGAACAGAACCCATCTGAAGGTCTGTAAACATGGCACTTCAGATTTTTAATATCTGAAGAAGGCTGTTACATGCAGAGCATCACATTGTTTGTTCTAATTAATCACATTAATTGTTCTAATTAATATTAAAGTTGTTACAGTTAAAATTTTTTTACATCCTTTGTACTTATTTATCTTATAACTGGAAGTTTGTATCTTTTGGCTACCTTCATCTGATTCAGATGCCCCCAGCACCCACCTCTGGTAACTGCAAATCTGATCTTTCCCCTATGAGTTCATTTTTCAGTTTTATTAGGTAGGATTGTTACTATTTGGCTGTACATATACAATATATTGCAGATAAACACATATACACAATATACTACACATATTTTTTAATTTACATATATGTACTGTTGTTTCTAAGAATGTTTATAGAGCTTTAGCTTTTTAACTTACATAGTTATCAAAGGAATAAAGCCAACCTCAAAAAAAGAATACAAAAAGATACATACACCCAGCTATTAATGGCAATATTCTTTACAACTTTACAACAAGATATGGAGGTATCTTAAGTGCACATCAGTAGATGAACGGATAAGGAAGAAGCAGCAAATATATGTAATGGAATACAATTTGCCCATAAGAAAGAAGGATATTTTGCCATTTGCAGCCCTTCATTCACTTTGTTTTCTTTTCACTTCAAAAACCGGAATTTTATAACTGGCATAAACATTTCCATTTCATCAAAAACAACAAAATACCTAGAAATAAACTTAACCAAGGAGGTTACCCAAACTCTGAAAACTGTTGTTGGAGGAAATTGAAGATGGAGGAAACTGATGGAGGAAACTGAAGATGACACAAAGAAATGGAAAGATACCTTGTGCTCTTGGATTGGAAGAATCAAAGTTTTTAAAATGGTCATCCTACCTAAAGCAATCCACAGACCCAAAGCAACCCCTGCCAAAATACTAATGGTATTTTTCACAGAACTAGAACAATTTCAAAATTTATATGGGACCATAAAAGACTCCAAACTGCCAAAGCAATCTTTTGTAGATTTTTTAAAAATCTTTCTTCTTTTTGTTCTTTTTTCTTACGGTTTGATGACTAGAGAAGTTCCTCCAACATTTGTTGTAAAGCTGGTTTGGTGGTGCTGAAATCTTTTAGCTTTTGTTTATATTAATCTTTTGATTTCTCCATCAAGTCTGAATGAGAGCCTTGCTGGATAGAGTATTCTTGGTTGTTTTCCCCTTTCATCACTTTAAATATATCATACCACTCCCTTCTGGCCTGTAGAGTTCCTGCTGAAAAATCAGCTGATAACCTTATGGGAGCTCCCTTGTGTGTTATTTGTTGCTTTTCTCTTGCTAATTTTAATATTTTCTCCTCATCCTTGATTTTTGTCACTTTGATTACTGTGTGTCTCAGTGTGTTCCTCTTTGGGTTGATCTTGTGTGGAACTCTCTGCACTTGTTGGACTTGGGTGACTCTTTCCTTTCTCAAGTTGGGGGATTTTTTGGTTATCTCTCCAAAAATTTTCTCAGGTCCTTTCTCTCTTTTCTCTTTCTGGGATCCCTATAATGTGAATAATAATATATTTCATGTTGTCCCAGAGTTCTCCTAAACTATCATCATCTCTTTTCATTCTTTTTTCTTTTTTCTGTTCTGTAGTAATGATTTCCACTATTCTGTCTTCTAGCTCATTGATCCATTCTTCTGCCTCATGTAGTCTATTCTTGTTTCCTTGTATCCTTGTTTCCTTCTAGTGTGTTATTCATTTCAGTGATTTTATTCAACTGTTTGGTATTCTTTATATTTTCCAAATCTTTGCTAAAAACTTCACTCTGTGCATCTATACTTCTCTTGAGTTCTCAGAACATCTTTACCATCCTTACTTTAAACTCTTTCTCAGATAAATTGCCTATCTCCTCATCACTTACTTCTTCTTCTGGGATTTTATCTTGTGCCTTGGCCTAGGAGATATTCCTCTGCTACTTCATATTGACTGTCTATCTATTTGTATTTTTAGGTAGCTTAGTTATGTTTCTTGACCTTGGAGAGGTGGCCCCCTGTGGGAGAGGTCCTATGCATCCCAGCAGTACACTCCTCTCTTGTCACCCAAGGGCCAAGAGCCAGTTGGTCCCAGTGTAGTTTGGCCTGTGTTTGTGGATTCATTCCATAGACTTGGGGATTATTGTTTTATTTCTGATATCTACTCCCTGTTGGATGAGGCTGGACTAGAAGCTTACACAGGTTTCCTGGCAGAAGCCAGTGCCTGCCCACTGCTGGGTGAAGCTTGGTCCTGGACCTCTGGAGGGTAAGGCTGTATCGAGAGGCCTTAGTGGCTTAGGAAGTCTGCTGATGGGTGTGGCTGTATTCCCACCCTGTATGCTGTTTGGCCTGAGGCTTCCCTATGGGCTGTTGGGTGGGGCTGGCTCTAGGTGCTAATGAACCAATCAAGATGTCAGCCTCCAGGAAGGCTCATGTAGCTGAACATTTCCAGAAGATCTGCCACCAGCTTTTATGTCCCCTGGGTGAGCTACAGCCATGCCCTACCTCTCCAGGAGACCCTCCAAAACCAACAGGCAGGTCTGGCCCAGATTGCTATGAAATAACTGCCTCCACCCTTGGACCTGGTGCATGTGAGATTCTATGTATGCTTCCCAAGAGAGTGAAGTCTGTTTGCCCCAGTCCTGTGGGGCTTCTGGAGATAAGCCCCACTGGGCTTCAAAACCAGATGTCCTGGTGTCTCCTCCTCTTCCCAATGCCAGAACCCCAGGCAGGGGAGCCTGACATGGGGCTCCAACTCTCACTCCTATGGGAGGGTCTCTGCTACTCATTAGCCTTCAGCATGCGGGTGCCCACCCAAGGGGTATGGGGTCAAGTTATATCATGAGGACGCCCCTCCTACTGTTCCACTGTGGTTCCCTCTTTATGTTTCCAGTTGAAGAAGATCTTTTTTGCTGGGTTCCAGTCTTTTTTTTTTTTTTTCATGGTTCTTTAGCAGTCAGTTGTGGTTTTGTTGTAGTCACGAGAGAAAAGCTCGTGGCTCTTTCTTTGTTTTTTTTTGTTATTGTTGTTGTTGTTGTTTTTCATAGTTAGGAATTCCTTTATCCCTTATCAAAACAATCTAACAGTAAATGTAGATTATATGCTTTTATTTTTTACATGTAAGTTATCTTTTCTTTGGAGATATCATTCATCAGGACTCTGTCATGTTCATACCTTGCCCTTCTAGTGAGAGGATAAAGTTTAACAGTCATCTTATTCAAAGAACATGGCAACTGTAACAGACCAAAAAAGCATGGAACCTAGGCAGGAGAATTTTTCCACATACAAACATTTAAACTTCTTTCCAGTACAAAAACATCTGTGTTGTTACTTTAGAGATGACAATGAGTCATGAGGTCTTACAGACAATCCAGGTGAAGTCTCAGCAGGTATTTTAGGTAAATCCGAGTGACTTGAAATTCAGGTCAGAACTAAATATTCAGTGTTTTCTTTATTGCAAATATGATGTCTTTAACCTGAGGTACAGAATTGTCTTCTAGAATCTTTGCATAAGGCATAGGGACATCAGCACCAGTGACTCAAACTGCAGGAGCATCCAGGAAATTGAATGCAGGGCCTTCCATGATCCTAACACAAACTTAACCTCCTACTCCGAACTGTGGCCAGCCTCCTTCCACAGTTACGAGATGATTGGTCTTCATGACACTGGCTTCTATTGTTTCAATGTCCATTGGTCTGACGGTTCGCATATTTGTCACCTCACATTCAATTCCCTCTTTAGACAGCACTGTCGCAGCTTCTAAGGAGTGGCCCACAGGACTTGAATGGGAAACTATGGTTACGTGTGTCCCTTGCCTTTCTATTTTGGCTTTTCCAATAGGAATCAGAAAATCTTTTGACTGAGCTTCCGAGGGAAGTTCAAAAGGAACTCCATACATCAATTCATTCTCCACCGTCACCACTGCATTGTTATCCTGAATGGCTGATTTAATAAGTCCTTTGGCATCCTCTGAACTCCAGGGGCTGACCACCTTTAAGCCTGGGCAGTGTCCATACCAGGCAGCAAAGCACTGGGACTGTTGGGCAGCCATGCCAGCTGAGGCACCATTGGGCCCCCTGAAAACTATGGGCACAGATTGAAGGCCCCCCCGACATGTAGTAGGTCTTGGCAGCTGAGTTTATAACCTGGTCAATGGCTTGCATAGAGAAACTGAAGGTCATAAACTCACAAATGGGCCACAACCCAGCCATCGCTGCACCTACAGCAATTCCAATAAAGCCCAACTCAGATATGGGAGTGTCGATGATCCTCTTATCTCCATATTTCTTCCACAGACCTCGACTAACCTTATATACCTCATCATACTGGGCAACTTCTTCCCGAAGCAGAAATACCTTCTCATCTCTTTCCAGCTCTTCATTCATACCTTCATTTATAGCCACATGAACTATCATCTGCAGCGCCGCCGGCGCCGTCTGGTGGAAGCGCCTCCTCAGCAGCCCGGAGACCTGCTGGAGGGGTCTCTGCGCTAGGCCAGCCACCACCGCCATCTTGACCGTGTCCTCTTTCTTTGCTTTTGAAGTATAGTTAACCTCAGTTTTTTTAATCCACTGTAAGAGTCTCTCACTTTTAGTTGATGTATTTCGACCATTTTAATTTGGTTTCCTCTTTGTGCTCCCGCTTCCGTATTACTGACTCCCGGGTTTCTTGAACTTTTTTTTTTTTTTAAGAATTCTGTGTTTGTTTATCTATAGTGTTTTTTGCTGTATCTCTTTGTATAGCTTTTCTTGTTGTTGGTCTAGGTGCTACATTTTGTGTATATAACTTATGTCTTCTGGGACTGTCATCTTACTGGCTAGAAGTATGCAAACCTTACCTCCCATTATATCCTCTTGCCCTTCCTGTTTAAAATATAATTTTCTTAAGTACTTCCGATATACACATTTAGAATCACCTCAGATCATGTAATACGTTGCTTCAACCATCAAAATTAGTTTAGAGAAATCATACGTAAGAGGAGTACCTACTCCAGTCACCTGTAGTTTTCCTTATGGTGTTTTCTTCCTTCCTGATTGTGCAAGGTTCCTAAGACCATCTCCAAGTTTGATGTTCACTAGAAAGACTCAAAACATCAATCATATAGCTGCATGCCTGGCTATGATCACAACAAAAGGATACACAGCAAAATCAACAAAGGGAAATGGTATGAGAGAAAGTTCAGAGGAAACTGGGAATAAACCTCCAACAATCCTCTCCCAGTAGCACGTGACACAATTTTCCAACAAGGATTTGTGACAACATGCATTAAACGTTGTCTAACAAGGAAGCTCATTAGACACTCAGCGCCCAACTTTTGTAATGGTAGGCTGGTCACTCAGGCACCTGCCTAGCACATACCAAAATTCAAGATTCCAGAAGGAAAGCATAAACCATGCTGTTTGCATAGTTTTAGGCAGTGAGAGCGATTCATATCAATTCTGAGAATGATACCAGCCTGCTTGAAATGCAAGATCCCAGTGCCGGCCAAAGCAGTCTCAAGCTGCTCTGTTAACTCTTTACTGCACACAGATGTTCCAAGGTTCCCTCTGTTTCCTTTTCATTTATAAAATTACCTTTCCTCATTCTCCTGGAGATAAATTCCGAGTCTTCCCTCATCTGGGAATGTCCCAGTTTCCCTTAATTTATGAAAAATGTTTTTATTTCATACAGGACTTGGGGCTTAAAATTCTTTCAGCACCTGAAAAACATTGCATCACTTCCATCTAACCTTTGTCATTTCTGATGAGAAATTCACTACCACCGTAATAGTTCTACCCCATAAGTAATGTGTTATATTCTCTAGCCGATGTCAAGATGTTTTCTTCATTTTTAATCTTCAGAAGATTCATTATCATCTATCTTGGCATGGATTACAGTGGGTGTATCATGTCTGGGATACACTCAGCTTTTTGAATCTGTAAATTTATATCTTGTCAAATTTAGGAAGTTTTCAGCCAACTGAGTCGTCTAATACTTTTTCAACCCCACCCTTCTTTGCTTGTTCTTCTACAACAGGAATGACACAAATGTTAAATATTTGGTTATACTCCTACAGTTTTTGAGACTATTCTTTTTTTTTTTTTTTTTTTTTTTGCCTAGTATACTTTCTTCCTTTTCAACAGACTGGATAATTTCTATTTTATGTTCTAGTTCAACGACTTCTCTGTTACTTCTAATCTGCTCATAAGCCCATCTATTGAGCTTTTTCTTTCAGGTATGGATTTCTCAGTTCTGAAATTTCCATGCACTGGATTCATTACATCTTCTATTTCTCTGCAGAGGCTTTCTAATTTTTCATCCATCTCAAGTTCTTTCAGCTGTGGATATCCAGCTTTTCAAGCACCACTTGTATAAATTGTTCTTTTTCAGTTGGATGGTCTTGGCATCCTTGTCAAAAATAAACTGACCATAGGGGAGGGTATAGCTCAGTGGTAGACTGCTTGCCTAGCATGCACAAGGTCATGGGTTCAATCCCCAGTACTTCCATTAAAAAGAAAACATATAAATAAGTAAATAAACCTAATTACCTCCACCAACAAAAATAAATAACTAAATTAAAAACAATTTTTTTAATCAACTGACCATAGATATATGAGGGATACATTTCTGGGGTCTCAGTCCTGCTCCATTGATCTCTCTCTTTCTACTTATGGCAGTATGTGTTTTGTCACTGCTTGTAGTTTGGTATAAAGTATTGAAATCAAGCAATGTGGATCTTCCAAACTCCTCTTCCTTTTTCAATATCGTTTTGGCTATTCAGGGTCCTGTGAGATTCCAGATAAATTTTAGGATAGATTTTCTTATTTATATCAAACATGAAAGGTATTTTTAAATTTATTTTTATTAACATATAGGTGAGTTACAATGTTATCTTGTTTAAGGTGTACACCAAAGGTGTCCTTGGTTAAATTTATTGCTGAATTTTTTGACACTATTGTAAATGAAATTTTTAACATTTCCTGTTTGGATAGTTCTTTGGAAATGTACAGAAATACGAATGACTTCTGCGTGTTGATCTTGTGTTCTGCAAATATCCTCAGTTTATTTATTCGTTCTAACAAATTTTTTTTTTGCACACTCTAGGGCTGAGTAGATTTGAGATCATGCCTTCAATGAAAAAATAATTCTACTTCTTTTCCAATTTGGATGCCTTTTCTTTTTCTGCCTAATTATTCAGTTAGAACTGCCAATACTATGTTGAACAAAAGTAGCAAAAGCTGGCATCCTTATCTTGTTCTGTTCTTCAGGGAAACACTTTCAGTCTTTCATCATGAAGAACAATATTAATGTAGATTTTGCATATAATAAAGTCTTTATCATGTTGAGGAAGTTTCCTTCTATTCTTAGTTTACTGAGTGTTCTTATCATGAAAAAAGTGTTCAATTTCATCAGATGCTTTTTCTTCATCAGTTGAGATTATCAGGCGGTTTTTATCCTTAATTCTCTTAAGGTAGTGTATTACAGGATTTTAAGATTTTGAAATATTCTTGCATTCTGAGAGTAACTCCCACTTGGTCATGTGGTACAGTGCTTCTAATGGGCCGCTGAATTTGCTGTGGGAATATCCTGGTGAGGATTTTTGTCTCTATGTTCATGTAAGGAATACTACCTAGAGTCTTCTTTTCTGGAAATGTCTTTGTCTGAGACTTCCAGAATCAGAGCAATGTGTTCTCAAAGAATGAGTGAGGAAATGTCCTCTGCAATACTTTGGGGAACAGTTTGAGAAAGATTTGTGTCAGCTCTTCTTTATATATTTAGTAGAATTAACAAGTGAAGCCATCTCATTGTGAGCTTTTCTACGCAGGGAGGTTTTTTTTTTTTTCTTAATTAGTGATCCAATATTCTAACTAGTTATAGATCTATCCAGAATTTCCCTTCTTTCCTGAGTCTGTTTAGACAGACGTGCATTTCTAAAAAATTGTTCATTTCACCTCAGGTAGCCAACTTGAATAGTATTTCCTTATAGTCATTTTTATTCTTAAAAAATGATGTTTCCAATTTTATTTCTGTTTTTAATAGTCTTCTTTTTATTAGTCAATTTAGATAAAGTCTTGTCAGTTTTGTTGATCTTTCTAAGGAGCCAATTTTGGGTTTTGTTGACATCTCAATCATCTTTCTATTCTCTAGTTTAGTTGTCTTTGCTTTTTGCTGTATTTTTCTATTATTTCCTTGCTTCTGCCAGCTTTGGTTTAGTTTGCTCTTCTTTTTCTAGTTATGTAAGTCATACAATTTGGGTATTAATTTGAGATCTTTCTTCTTTAATTATGTATTTACAGCTATAAATTTCTCTCCAAGCACCCCTTTCACTGTATTCCATAATTTCTGGTATATCATGATTTCATTTTCATTTGTCTCTCCGAGTATTGTCTAACTTTCTCATGATTTTTCCTCTTTGATACATTGGTTAAGAGTATGTTACTTAATTTCCACATATTTGTGAATTTTCCAGAGTTCTTTCTCTTATTCATTTCTAGTTTCATTTCATTGTAAAAAGAAAAGTTATTTTGTATGATTTCAATTATTTCAAACTATTATGACTTACCTCTGGCCTCACATATGGTCTACCCTAGAGATTGTTCCATGTGCACTTGAGTGGAACATACTGTTTGCTGTTCTTGGGTGGTGTGTTCTGTATACAAATGTTAGGTGTGATTGATTTATAGTGTTGAACAAGTTCTACATTTTCTTGTTGACTTCTTGTCTGTCTGCTATGTGTAGTATAGACAGTTGGGTATTGAAGTCTCCAAATATTATTGTAGAACTATTTTTCTCTTCAATTTTGCCCATTTTTTACTCCATATATGTTGGGACATATTTGTTAGGGGTGTGTGTGTGTGTGTGTAGATATATATATACACATACATACACATATATATATACACATATGTATATATATTTCTTATTTCTTTCTGTAGTGAAATTTTTATCAATATAGGATGTCTTTCTTCATCTCTTGTCATCTTTTCTTGATTTAAAATCTATTTTGTCTCATGATACACTCATTCCAGCTCTCGTTTGGTTATTGTTTTTATGAAATATCTTTTTTCCATCCTTGTACTTTCAACCCCTTTATGGTCATGTATCTAACGTGAGTCTCTGATAAGCAGTATGTGCAGATTTTGAGTTTTCAATTCAACCTGCTAAACTATGCCTTTTGATTGAGGAGTTTATTCTATTTACACTTAATGTGATTAATAAAAAAGGATTTATTTTTGCCACTTGGCCTTTTATTTTCTGTGTATGTCTTCTGTTCCTCAGTTCCTCCATTACTGCTTTTTAAAATATTAACTTTTTTTTGTAATTTAACACTTGTACTCCCTTCTTTCATTTTCTGTATATATTTTAAATATTTTCTTAGAGGTTACCGTGTAGATTATAATTCACATGCTAAATTTGTAGAACTCCAGCAACTTCATTAAAACAATATACAAACACTCTGCTCCTATACTTTCCCATCCCTCCCACCTTGTTTTGTAATTGTCCAAGGTTACATCCTTATACATTGTATGCCCACTAACTTAGATTAATACTTTTTGTATGTTTGCCTTAAATCATATAGAAAAAGCCGAAGTTATAAATCAAACAAAAAGCATATTATTACTGGCTTTTATATTAACCTATGTACTAGTGTTCATTTTACTTTCCTAGGCTTAGAATTACTATCTAGTGTCCTTTCATTTCAGCTTGTGTCTGTGTGTGTGTGTGTGTGTGTGTGTGTGTGTGTGTGTGTGTGGAGCAGGTCTACTAGTGAGCTCTCTCAGGTTTTATCTGGTAACATCTGAATTTCTCCTTCATTCTCCAAGAATAATTTGTCAGATATAGAATTCGTAATTGGTAGTTTTCCTTTCTAGACTTAAAATGTCATCTTACTGACTGGTAGCCTCTGTGGTTTCCAATAAGAACTCACTTGTTAATCTTATTTGAGGATTTCTTGTAGGTAACAGCTACTTGCTGCTTTCAAAGTCCTGTGTTTAGGTTTTGACAATTTGACTCTATTTCTTAGTGTGGATCTTTTTGAGTTTATCCTACTTGTAGCTGGTTGAGTGCCTTGGAAACATAGGTTTATGCCTTTTATCAAATTTGAGTACATTTCTGTAAATTATTTCTTGAAATGCTCTCTTTCCTTTCCCTCTGCAATTCCCATTATGTGTATGGATATACACCAAATGGTGTCATGTAGGTCTCTCATGCTCTGTTCCTCTTTCATTATTCTTTACTTTCTATATTCCTCAGAATGGGTAAACTCAGTTGAAGTATTTTCAAGTGCAATGACTGTATTTTGCCTGTTTAAATATGCTGTGAATATCTATAATGAATTTTTCACTTCAGTTACTGAGCTATGCAGTCCAGGATTTCTATCTGATTCCTTTTCATAACTTCCCTTTATGATTTTTTCTATTTGTGCAAGCATTGTTGACCTAGTTCCTTTCCTCCCACATCCACGGTTTCCTTTATGTTTTTATGCATATTTAAGATAGCTGATGTGAAGTCTTTGTGCCTGGGCTTCCTCATGGATAGTCGGTAGGGAGGCAGTTTAAAATGCCACAGGACTCTCCTGCCACAAAGTAGGAGCTACTGTCTTCACCAGATCTTCCAGTTTTTGACAATACTCCAAAGTTATACAAAAGTTAATGGAAAGTTAACAGTTTCTGGCAGCTCATCAGTTGCTTTTGAGCAGGTACAGAGCCATGGATTTCCTTGCTCTGCCATTTTTGATATCACAGACTGTTTTTTCTTTAATTGTATGATCCTATTTATATGAAATATCCACAACAGGTGAATCCATAGAGACATAAAGCAGGTTAATGGTTGTCAGTATCTGGGGAGCGGCGCAAATAGGGACTGATTGCTTAATGACTTCTTTGAGAGTAATGAAAAAGTAAGTGCTGGAACTAGACAGAGGTGATGGTTGTACAACATTGTTAGTGTACTAAATGCCCCTGAATTGTACATATGAAGATGGCTGATTTTGTTATGTGAATTTCACATCAACAAAAAATTTTAAAGTCATTCTCAAGAAGGTGTGTTTCCAACGACACTTTCCACATCCTAGCAGATGGCCCAGAATCATAATACTTTCAACAAATTGGAAACTGACACTATTAACAGGGCTTTCACAATCCTGCATACACTGAGTATCATCAGAATCTTCCCAATGCTCCTGACTCTTTGTGGTGTCACTGCTCTAATGTGCAGTCAGGATCCATGTGGGCTTAGCACATGGAAACTTCTTACATGTCACCTGTATCTAGACCCTCTCTCCTTCTATCACTTCTCTGACATTGAACAAATCCAGAGTTTCACATTCACTGTATTTAAAAGGTTCAGTCCACCCCTCTGTGAATTTTCACTTGTGTTTTCTGTCACTTGTTGTGAATTTTGACTAAAGGTTTTCCACATGCATAACATTTGTGTGGTGCTGTAGACTAAATTGTGTCCTTCCAAAATTTACGTTGAAGTGCACAATGTGTCTATATTTGAAAACATGGCCTGCAAGGAAAGTTAACATGAGCTCATAAAGGTGAGGTCCTGATAGGGTTGGTGCCTTTTAAGAGGAAGAGATGAGAGCTCACTCTCTGTCTCTATATGAGGACACAATGAGAAGGCAGCAAGTCTGCAAACCAGGAAGAAAGCCTTCACCAGGAACCTCATCAGCCAGTACCTTGATCTTAACTTTCAAGCCTTGAAAACTGTTAGAATAAATTTCTGCTGTTTGAGTGACCCGTCTATGGCCCTTGTTATGGCAGCCCTAGCAGACTAATATAGATTTTGGTACTGACAGTGGGGTGCTTTGACACTGTGATGGGTAGAGGCTGAAAGAATTTTGTGCTGCATCCTGTAAAAACCTGAGATTCATGTGAAGGGAGTGTTGGTAGAAATACAAATGTCAGAGGTGATTTTCATGAGGGCTCAGAATGAAAAGAGAGCTAAAGAGAAATTTTTCACCTTCTTAGAGAATACATAAATAATCATGCAAAGAATATTGGCAAAATACAGACATTAAAAGCCATTCTGGTGATGTCTCAGATGGAAATAAGCAACAGGTTATTGGAAACTGCAGGAAAGGTGATCCTTATTGCAACATGGCAAAGAACTTGACTGAACTGTGTTCTAACGTTTTGTGTGAGGTTGAACTTTCTGTGAGTGATGAGACTGGGTATTTAACTGAGGAGATTTCAAACATGGACAACATGGCTTGGTTCCTCCTGACTGCTTACAGTAAAATGTGAAAAGAGATGAATTGAAGAAGAAATTAAGTAAACAGGAACCCCAACTGAAGACTAGAAAATTTTAAGCCTTCCCACATTGGGAAAAAAAAAAAAAAGTAAAGAGAGAAAACTTATTCTGAAGAGGGTATGTCTGAACAACAATTTGCTAATGTGATCAGTATGGGTATGAACCATGAATTTAATCAGTTATCTCAGCACAAGCCAGGAAGAGGTGGAAGTAGACCAGCAAAAACACTGCAGCTGGGACTAAAGTCAACTCAGAAAACAGGAAGGAACAGGAAGGTTGCACACATGCATCGTACTTCAAGGAAAGGGAATAATGACCCTGGAAGCTATTCATAAGTTGTCAGGACCTCCAATCCCATCACAGGCCCAGGAAGCAAGGCTGCTACTCCCTGGGTTCAGCACTGCACTCTCAGACTGCAGCAGAGGGAGGGTCACCCCTCTGAGCCCAAAGGGCACTACCAGCTCAGTGGGCCTGGAGAGGGGAACGTCAAACCAAAGAGGGTTATTCTCCAGCCTTAAGAGCTAATACAATTTATCTTGCTAGGTTTTGGACTGGTTAGAATCCATCACCCTATCTTCTTTCTGATTCTTCCTTTTGTAATGGGAATGTGTATCCTACTTCTGTTCATCATTTTATTTTGGAAGTACATAACTTGTCTGGTTTCACAAGTTCACAACTGGAGAGGAATTTTGCCTCAGGATGAATGGTACCTCTATTTATGTCTGATTTAGATATTTAGATGAGACTTTGGACTTTAAAGTTGATGCTGGTATGAGTTAAGAGTTGGGGGGTTGTTAAAATGAAATAAATCATGTTCATGTGAGAAGGACATGAATTCTGAGGGTCCACAGTTGTAATTCTATGGACTGAATTATGTCTCCCAAGATTATGTTTAAGTCCTCACCCCAACTTGGTTATATTTAGAGATCGGGCCTCTAAGGAAGCATAAAGGTTGATAAGTGAGGTCATAGGTGTGGTGCCTTGACCCAGTAGGCATGGTTCCTCATAAGAGAAAGAGATACAAGAACTGTCTCTGCTGTGAGCACACAGCCCGAGACCAGCCATCTACAGCCTTGAAGAGAGATCTCACCAGGAACTGAATTGACTGCACCTTGATTTTAAGATTTTCCAGCTCCCAGAACCATGAGAAAATAAAATTTCTGTTGTTTAAGCCATTTTGTCCATGATTCTTTTATGGCAGCCCTAGCAGACTAACATGTGGGATTTCTCTCTAGTGTAGCTTTCAACACTGAATAAGGTTTCCAGTTTGACAGAAGGCTTTCCTACACTTACTGCATCCATAGAGCTTCCCACCAGAGGGGAATCTGTGGTGGTAAGGATGGTGGGAGCTCAGGCTGAAGCGCTACCTACAGATAGTACATTTGTATGGCTTTTTTCCTATGCTATAAGTTCCCTGGTTCTGTCCAAGTTGAGAGCTCAAAACGAAGCCTCTCTTACATTCACTACACCTGTAGAGATTCTCTCTGAAGTAGATTCTTTGGTGTTGAGCCATATGTAAGACAGAGATAAAAGCGCTTCTCATACACCTTAGACTAACAGGGATTCTCCCTATGAGTGGGAGAACAAGGAGTGAGCTCTAACTAAAGGCTATGTCACACTCACCAGATTGTTGGCATTTCTCTTCTAAATGGAAGCTCTGATGCCAAGAGATTTGAGATGGATTTGAGTATTCTCCTACACTTACTACATTCATAAGGTTTCTCTCCAACATGAAATCTCTAATGCAGAAGATCAGAATTTAGACTGAAGCTTTTTAAACACTCAGCACTCTTGAAAAGTTTCCCTCCAGTATGAATCCTCTGATACTAAGTTTTGAGCTTTCAGTGAAGCAGTTACTACCATTACCACACACAATGATTTCTCGCCGGAATGAATTTTCTGATATTGTCTGAGCGCATAACAAACATGAAGCTTCTGCCACAAATGGCACGTTCATGGGTTCTTCTTCTTGAAGAATTACTCTCCTTGTAGGAAAGTCGGAGTTTAGACTGGCATTGCTCCTACACTCATCAAATCCCTGGGTTCTTGCTCCTATGGAGTTATCTGGGGCAGAGTGACTTGCCAGAAACACAACAGAGTTCTTCAGGGAGGAACTGGGAAGAATCTAACCTGAGCCAGTGTTACAAGCTCTCGCTAAGCCCAGGCTCCTGAGAACCACTCCTCAAGTTATTCCCAATGCCAAGAAGGAACCATCACCTGTGATTTCTGCTTTTACAAAAGAAGATGCTTTGTCTCCATCTTTATTGTAGGGCTGCCTGTTTTGACTTAGGTTGTATATGTGAATTTTCTCAACATCAGTCCTCTGAAGGCAGAGCCTATGTTTCTGTCCTAAAGTTTTCTTTCTCATTAAGCAAAGGAGACCTTGCTTTCTGGCCCAGTGTGTCTGAGACCCAAGAAATGCAGCAAAATGCCAAGTGGCTCATCAGGCAATTGGCAAGCATGCAACTGTGGCCACGTGTTGCTGCCTCTGTTCAAGTCTGAGAAACCAAGCAGGTAAGGCCTGTAGGGTATTTGTTCCAACCACTCCCCAACTGCTAAGCCCCCTTGCTTATCCTCAGTGCTAAACCTTGTAACCTCATCAATGAGAGCATGTGTCTCCAAGTTGGAAACTGAGGGTGGGGCTGGCACACACATCCTAGTTCCAGGAGTGGTGCAGGGCATGGCTGGAGGGCTAGCAAGGCAAAACTGCCCAGGTTGGCCTCCCACAAGTTTTGATATGTTGTATTCCCATCATCATTCTGTTTGAATATTTTCTAATTTCTCTACAATTTCCTCTTCGATGTAAGAATTAGTAAGGAATGTGTTAGTTAATTTATACATATTTGAGATTTACTTAGATATCTTATTACTTATTTCTTACACAATTCTACTAGAGTCACAGAAAATACTCTGCATTCTTTAAATCATTGTAAATTTATTAAGACTTCCTTTATCGACCTACATGTAGTCTTAATGAGCATACCAAATGTACTCTAAAAAATATGTATTCTGCAATAGGAGGGGTACAGTGATCTGTAACTACCAATCAGGATAGCACAGTTGCTAGTTTTCCTCACATAATATATGTTTTTACAGATTTTTTTACCTAGTTGTTCTATCAAGTACTGGGTGGGGGGCAGTTCCCTTGAATTCTGTCAACTATTTTGAAGCTGAATTATTAGATCTATACACACATAACTATTACTTGTCTTCCTGATGAAGTGACTTCTTTATTTTTCCAAATGTTCTTCTCTTTGTCTTGAAGTTGGTTTTATCTGATAATACTACATCTTTCTTTTCCTCATTGAACATAGTTAACATATAGACTTTAAAGTCCTTGTCCGATCATTTCAGCCAAAAGGTGAATTATGGTATGTAAACTATATCTCAAAAACTTATTAAAATCTAAAACATGGGTTAAGACTCAGAATAGTCAAGGAAAGAGCAGAGGGCTAAGAATGAAGATGAAGCATATAGGGAGATGAAGAACACAGATGCCTTGAGCAGGGAGGAGGAGAAAGTCTGTGATATGAGCAGGGAAAAACAGCCAGCAGGAGGTAAAGGGCAGCTAGGGGTAGAATAGAGAGCAAAGAAGCTGTAGCATCATCCTGTGGAGGGTTTTGAAAGCAGACAAGGGAACACAGCCTCTCTACCACAAGAGTTGTAGCTTATGTGCTTTAAAACACTCGTGTTGTTTCACTTGCTTCTATTGGGTGATAAGTCCAAAATTCATTTCATGAACAAAATTTCCCACAGAAACAGATTCTCAAACGTTGAGAACAGGTTAAGTTTCCAATGATTGAGAAATAGTGGGATGAAACAGTGAAAATCTGGGAATGTTTTTAAACTGTAGAGTCATCGGTTTGAATGTGAATGTTTGTGGTTTCTTCATCTTTAAAGGTATGACACTGAGGTAGTCGCTAGTTTTAATACACTACAATTTTATCATCACAACCTATCAAAGATGCACACAGACCAAAAATATTAATTAATTCTACTGATAGGAATAACTAAAATGTCCATCAATTGATGAATGAATAAACAAAATGTCAGATATCCATACAGAAGAATATTATTCAACCTTAAAGGAGAGTGAAGTATCACTGATTTGGGCCATAACATGGATGAACCTTGAAAATATTAACACTAAGTAAAAGAAAACGGACACAAAAGACCATATATTCTATGATTCCATTTATATGAAACATCCAGAACAACCAAATCTATAGAAACAGACAATAAATTACTTGTTGCCAGGAGCTGGGGGAGGGAAGTGTGGCGAGTGACTCCTAATGGGTGTGGGGTTTCTTTGGGGAATGATGAAAACATTATTGAATGAGATAGTGGTGAGGGGTGAACTACTTTATGAATATACTAAAATCTCCTCAATTATATTATTTAAAATGGCAAATTTTATTGAATGTGAATTATATCTAAATGAACAATTTTACAAACATTTAATTCCAATGATAGGCAAACCCCTAAATTTGGCAGTCTTGTAAGAATGGAGGCTGTGCTGTAGATATCACTGTTTGTAAACCATCAAATGCTCCTTCACACAGGAGATATACAACTATAAATTTTAACATTAAATATAAGAATCCTAACTATTAATTACCAGTTAACAGCTTACAGCCCCTTCTATGTCAGAACTCTAATGTAGATTCCAATTTATTCTCTCAGGCAAAAGCCCTTAAGAAAAATGCCTAAATGTCATGATATATATGTAAGTCAGATTATTCTACACAGTTTAGACTTCACACAAAAAAAGCACCTGAAAATGCAATGTAGAGAATCCTAAGATATGTAATTTCTTTATCTCAAATAACAAGCAACAAAACAAACAAACCTCTCTGTTCTCTTGTGCTCTCAAAATAAGTTAAGATTGTGGTCCCTTTATGAAACAAGTACGTTCTGACTGCCTGACACTCTTCCAGGTATGGAAACCTCACCTTAAAAATCAAAGTCACTCAGATGCTCATGCCCTGGCATCAACTTTTCAGGAGGAAATGAATAAAAGGAAAAAATATATATTGAGAGATGTTGGTTCTAGACAGGGTAAGACTCAAGGTGTGCTAAAGCTCCCACAGGAAATGGCACAGAAGGGACAGGTAAAGTAATGTTTCTTTTGGGCCAAGAATGCTTCTCTATTAACAGCAGAAATGGTAAAGTGAAACATACAAAAGAAAAGCTCTCCTTATTACCTTAGGGAACATTCTGAATCACATATACTACATATACATTTTCTCTCAAAGATTTAAAAGATGCAAAAACCGAGGAATATCCAGTCTTTGGTGATGTCTGAAAACATAAAAACCAATCATTTTTAACTGATACAGTAACAGGCCAATATCCACCATATGAGCTCAGTATTAAGATCATGTCCAGATCTTGCAAAAAAAATTCTACACTTGCCAATTTTATTACAGAACAGGCAATGGAAAATGGAATTAGCCCAGTTGACACTAATTGGCATACATGATATGATCAACACACTTATTTCAATTGGCATCTGCTTAGGCGGTCAATACATGTTAACTCCACTTGATTATGTCAACTTAACATGCTCCCTAGTCTTAAGGCTTAGAAAATCTTTCCTTTAATAATTCATTTGATTACTATTTATTTCCAAATCCTTGAATTCAACTTGGCAAACTCCTCAAAACTCAGCCTGGCTTTCAGGATTCTGGCTGAACTACCTCCATCCAGGCTCAGAGTGGGTGAAGGCGGTAAAGAGTAAATGAAGCAGGTGCCTTGGCCATGGGGTCAAGGGACACAAGGGGGTGTGACAACACCAAGGAGATGCTGTGTGGCTCCAGCTACCTGTCACACACATCATGAGTGTAGACTCAGGACTTAGGTGCAATCTTCCAATTTTCAAGTGTGGAAAAGCACAAGGCCAGCCAAACTAAATCTATCCATGAATCACCAGGAGACAGCAGGCTAGCACCCTCACCTCTACACAAACTCAAGTGACAAAAGGTCGCTGCTGCTTCAAGCTTCCAACATGGTGAGGGACAGTCTGCAGGTCGCCCAGTCTCTGACACATGGTTGGCTTCCTGCCACATTCCCAAAGGATGCCTTCCCTCAGCTCTTCCACTTGCCAACTCTGTCAGAGGCAGCTCAGGCAGCTCCTCCCTTGAAAGATTTCCTTCCCTTTTTCCTGCCTTGGGAATCACAGGGCACATCAGCATGAATATCTTGCATCTGTATTTTAACTACGCTGATAACATTTTGCTACTTGGTGAATGCATGAGTCATGAATGGAGCAGAGGAGTCTGAGAAAACGATCCAGGTAAGGTAAGTCACATCTCCAAGATCAGGGCTAGGTATGGTCTACCACCAACACAGAATTTACAGGACAAGAAAATGCAATGGGTCCATCCTGCAACAGCTAGGAAGAAATTTCAGGACTCACCTCATCCCTGGTTGTCAGGAGACCTGGGGCCATATTCTTGGTCTGCTGAGTGCTCTTCTTAGAGAAGAGTCCAGCTGCAGAAGCAGAGCTGGGGAAAGAGAAGAGAAATGAGGGTGTGCTTGGGAGGAGTAGTACCCTTGTATCCAGCCTCCCAGTTTAACAGGGGTGACAGGGAGGTAGGAAGGGAGGCTGCAGAGGGCATCGGGGCAGCCCACTCTTAACCAGTGTCCTATAAATAAGGCTCCCAGAGGTGGGCCAGCAGCAGGCTCAGCCCCAATCTCCAGTTGGGAAATGAAGCCCTCAGCCCCCAGAAGCTGGATGAGACTATTAAGTCACTGGGTAGACTCTTAAGAGGAAAAGCGTCTCAGAGTGTCTACAGGTAAGCACTCACGCTGAGAAATAAAAGGACCTATCATACTGATAACACAAGTTCCCCATCCACGTCTGCCCTGAGGTCAAATGACAAGGCCCAGGAAACTAAAAACACAAAGAGGGCTATAGCGCTCTAGACAATGTACATCCGGGGGGAGACCTGAAGCAGGGTGGAAGCCATAATCTCATTGCACCTTCCTCTCCACTTATATATTCCAAGATTAGGTTCCCAAGATTTGAAATGTGACATGAAATTACGAATGGGCAGTCATAAAATGGGCTAGGTCTTCAACAAGTCAATTTCATGATGAAATTTTTGAGAGATTTTCCTTACTGCGGAACTACTTAAGAGAGAAATCACGCTTCATGTGTTATCTGTATGCCTTGATTGACTAGTTTGCACAAATGAACTGAAAGACATTTAGGGGACTAAGAAGGCTAATTCAATATGAACTGGGTATTAGATGATGTTGGAGAATGACTGTGAATATTGTTAGGTATGATCATAATATTCTGGACATACAAAAATAGTCACTATTAAGAAATGATGCTGAAATACTAAGGGTGAATTGGCATAATTTGCAATTTTTAAAAGAATGTGAAGACTTCCACAAGTTAATAGCATAAAATCAGGACTTATGGGAAAAAAGGAGGCTTGAGAGACATATCAATGAAGTGCAATGTGTGGACATTGTTTAGACATTTTGGAGGCAATCAAAGAAAACTGAACACTAACTGCATGTTAGATGACATTAAACAATTAATATTAATTTTGTTAGGCTTAGGCTAAAAAGAGCTGTGCTGGCATCCTCTGCAAGTAATTGTGCCTAAGCTTAAATAAATAGTGCAAAAAAAAAAAAGAGTGCAGAATTGACACCAACAGCATATTTAATGGTGAGAAACTAGATGCTGTCCCACTAAGATCAAAAACAAGGCAAGAATGTTACCTTTCGCTACTCCTATTCAACACCGTACTGGAATTGCAAGCTAATGCAAGAAAACAAGAAAAGAAAAGAAAAGGCATACTGATTGAGAAGGAAGAAACAAAACTGTCTTTGTCTGCAGATGACCTGATTGTCTATGTAGAAAATCCCAAAGAATCAACAAGAAATTTCTGGAACTAACAAGTGACTATACCAAGGCTGCAGGATCCAAGTTAATACACAAAAAATAATTGCTTTCCTATATACAAGCCGTAAATAAGAGAAATTTGAAATCAAAAACACTACAATATTAACATACACAAAAATGAAATACTTGGGTATAAATCCAAAATAATTGTATAAGATCTATATGAGGAAAACTACAAAACTCTGCTAAAAGATATCAAGGAAGAGCTAAAAAATAATAATAATATTCCATATCATGGGTAGGGAGACATGATATTGTTAAAATGTCAGTTCTTTCCAACTTGATCTATACATTCAGTCTATCAAAATCCCAGCAGGTTACTTTGAAGATGTCAGCAAAATGGTTCTAGAGTTATATGGAGAAGCAAGGGACCCAGAAGAGCCAACACAACACTGCAGAAGAACAAAGTCAGGAGACGGACACGATGAGATTTCATAACTTACTACACAGCTACAGTAATCAAAAAAGTGCAGTATTGGCAAAAAACAAATTTAAAAAATAGACAAATAGATCAATGGAACAGAATAGAGAGCAAAGAAATTGACACAAATAGAGTCAACTGAATTTTGACAAGGGAGCAAAGGAAATTCAATGGAGACGGGGTTAGCTCTTTAACAAATGGCAGTAGTGGAACAAATGAACATTCACACATCAAAAAAAAAAAAAAAGAATCTGGACACAGACCTTTATACCTTTCACAAAAACTAAATCAAAATGAATCATAAACTTAAAAGTAAAATGTGAAACTATAAAACTCTTAGAAAATAATTTGGCAACATTTTTTCACATATAACACCAAAAACACAACCATGCAAGAAAAGTTCTCGTAAGTTGGATTCTGTTAAGATTAAAAACTTCTGTTCTGTAAAAGATTCTGGTAAAAATAAGTCAAGCCATAAAGTGGTATCCATCTGAGGCAGGGCTGCCAAGCCCCTAGAAATGCTCTCCGCCCTGACAGGCAGTCCCCTCTGGATCTAAGGGAGTATAGAGTGCTCTCAGGAGAAACCTGGTACAAAGCAAGCAGCTTCAGCCTCAGGATTCTCTCCCAGGCCAGACAACAGGTTGGAAACCCCTAAGCCTGCAGCTAGGGAGCTCTTCACTAAAATAAGGTATCACGACCTGGCAGGGAAGGGAAGGACAACATGATGAACAGAATTGGACTGTGGTTTTTAGAATGAACCTGCTGTGAGTCATGCTGATACCCAGCATGACATTAGTCTTCTAAGCGCCTACATGTCTTAGTGAAAATACATATGAACATTATTAAATGTTACTGAAATGAACGTTATATTAGCCTGTGCCAGACACCCGTTCTACCTCTTTCCAACACTCACCACAGCTCCAGGAGGTTCAGCACTTCGTTCAAGATGACGCCGAGAAAGAGGTAGACCAGGACCTGAACTCTCCCTTCGGAAGCCGGAACTCCTACAGCAGGGCTGGCACCGGCCCCTGGGGAGAAGCAATGACCAAAGAGATGCACACTTGGGGTTGAGGATCTGGGGAAGAAAGGACAGGGTTCTCTCACTAATAAGTGGTAGATCTAAGTGATTGATCCATGAAACCTCACGGCTACTTCTGCGTATGTTTACAATGTTTTCACAATGCAAAGTTTAAAATAAACCGTCTGGATGTCTTATCATCCACTCCCCTCCCCCACCCACAGCAATTTGGGGAGCCAGCCACCAGTCCCCTGGGGCTTGGGGGAAAGTTCCCTACCCCATGGGCTCCCTCCCCTCCACTTGCTCCACCCCATGTTCCAAGAGGAGCCCCAAGGCTAAAGGAGCCAAACAACTTCGCAAGACACCCGACGCAAACCCAGGGACGCCTTACCCTCACCGGACCCTTCCAAATACCTCCGGGTGCCCGCGGGCCACGAGGCCGCTGACCCAAGCCCACCCTCCCATCAAGGCGAGTCTGGGCGTATCCCCCAAAATCCAGCTCCTAAGGGCCAAGCGGTACCTCCATCACCCCGGTGGGCACCACCCAGTCGCGAGCCCCAATTAACACCCAAGAAAGAAGTCCGAATTGCGCGCCCAGCAGTGGGGACGTCTGCTCCGGGCGAAGGGTGCTTCTGTCCCCCAAAGTCATCTGCACCAGTTCCGAGGCCGCTGGGCCAGGACGCTGGGCCCCCAGCCCCGTCAGTAAGGCGAGACCCGAGACCCCCGTTCGACCCCGCCCGGAAAAAAAACAGATCTCAAGGAACCCCCGGCCAGAGCGTACCAACATCGCCCGCCCTCGCGCTCACCGTCTCCGTGCTTTCCCGACCCTCTGTCCCCGAGAGTCAGCGGCTAAGGGCAGGCTTGATGACAAGCGTGGAATGATGGCCACAGCGTTCCGAACCACCAGAGCGCGGCGCGGAAGTACGCTACCCACAATACCTCGGGGCGGGACTACATTACCCACAGTGCCCCTGGGCGCGGGCACGCCTCCCTAATGGACGTGGACCTTGAGCTACCACCTGTACTTCTCAAAGTGTCAGTTCCATTGCACCCTCGCTCAAGTGAATGAATTGCAGCCGTTTAGGCTGTAGGAAAAATTGTGAAAAATTAGGCAAGTAAAATCAAACGGACATTCACGTACAAATGAGCTGGGTGATTCAGGTGAGTACTAAGATCTTTGTTTTTTGACTTTAGGGTCTTTGTAGTTATTTTTAGTCACTTGGGTATCTATTTGTCTTTAGTACTACAGATTCACCCACGTATTTTTACATTTAAATAACAGCGCGAATTGAACTTCTAAAAAATGCCAAACGTTCTGGCAGTTTTCTTTTTTAAGAGGAAGACTCTGAAGTTTATTATAATTAATAAAAGTAATTAGAAGAAGAAAATGAGGAAAAACTAAGCGTGAAGACATTTAAAACTACAGTAACTAAAATTAAAATTATTTTACTAATACAAATAATCGTTGATTAGATATAATAGAATAGCTCAGAAAAGCTGAGAAACATATCAGAGTCATTATAAAGAGACAATTTCTTTCTTGGAATTTGAAAAAAAGTGTTTTCAAATTACTTCGTATTTATTTCTCCTCAAAATGAATTAATGGGATTCAAAACAATCCCACAGTGACACTAGGACATCTTGTGGTGGGAAGCCATTGGCTCTCCAATCACAATTAGCATCAGTGATGCTAAAGAGGCAGATTAGAAAAAAAAAAAAGAATCGACCCATTAAGCCAATTTGTCTTCTAGCTAGCTCCTTTTCAGAACTTTGATTGTAATGCGTTGATAAGGCAGTATGCTGATTAGTTCTTGCTGAACCTGAAATTCTGAACTGAAGGAAACAACAACAAATATCCAGTGAGGGCCCCCCAAGGCAGAGGAGGTACCAGAATGGCTGAGGAGCATTTCAAGGGACTACCCCTCATGCACTAAGTTGTACATCATTGCATGAGTTTCCCAGTGAATGTAGTTTACCATCCCAAACAGGTTATAAACTCCTCCAAGGAGCTAGATCCATTGCTCACCTCTATCTTGCATGGTCATGGTCTTCAGTATACATTTGTTAAGTGACCCATTAGAGCAGAACACTTAAAAATGAAGTAGATGTTGTAGAACAGTTAGTTACACTAAACAATGCAGATACCCCAGAGGAAGAGGGAAGGGGCAGCTTTTCTGGAAGGCAAGGGATGTCTCAGGATAGGAGCAATTTCTTTGGTCCAAGCAAGGGCAGCTGTGAGGGTAGAGATGTGACTCCCAAGTAAGAAAATCCAAAGTTCTGAAAGTTCTCCAAAAGCACATTTGGTCCTGACCAGACTCGTCAGCCCTCTCAGTAGCACAGAAGCCACCCGTCTTAATCAGCTCAGGCTGTCATAACAAAATACTGCAGACTGGGTGTGATTTTCCTCCTACTTCTGGAGGCTGGAAGTCCAAGGTCAAGGTGCCAGCTGACTTGGTTCCCCAGTAAGAGCCTACTTCCTGGCTTGCAGATGCCTGTTTTCTCACTGAGCTCACATGGTAGGGAGAGAAAGCACTCTAATATCACTCCCTTTTCTTATAGGAGCACTAGTCCCATCACTAGAGCCCCACCCACATGACCTCATTTACACCTAGACACCTTCCAAAGGCCACCTTCCAAACACCATCACATTAGGGGGGTTAGGACTTCAATATATGAATTTTTGAGGGAAGCAAACATTCAGCCCATTATACTATTCCACTTATTGTCTTGTCACAGGCGTCCACGTCAAGAGAAACATCACCAAAAGAAGATGAGAGTTGCTTTATCGTCAACTTGGCTGGCACGTACCAATTTCTTAAGATCAGAGATGTCTCTTGATTGAAATACATCATTTGTTTGTTTCAAGGAATTTTATTGAAATTTTTACAAGTATTTTACATTTTTATAAGTAAGAAAAACCCATTGCTCTTGCATACTTTATTATAAAACTAGTACAATGGCCTCATTTGATTTCTAGTGGCAATGTTCACTTTAAATTCAAATTTTAAATTCTTTGGAGAGCTAGCTCATATAATTCTTGAAAGAAAGAAAAGCCAATAGGATAATGAGAAATTGACAAATTAGCCATTTGAATCAACTGAAAACTAGTTTTGATTTCCTTGCTTTTGGAGGCACTCTTGGTGTTCCTGTTTTGATATGATTTGGAACTTCTGGCTTACATTCCAAATTGAACTGGTTCATTTTGTGATTATTTGGCAAAACCAAAGCAGAATGACTATCTGGGTTGAGTTCAAGGTGCCACAAACTGTTTTCAATTTTTCTAGTTTGGTGTTCACGACTCAGTGCTTTAGTTCTGATCACTGCTATACAAACACAGGGCTTCATGCAGACTCATTGGTATATAAACCTTAAACCAATTAAGGAATCATTTGGTTTTAAGGTGGGGGATCAAGAAGAACTCAGTGAGTTTGCTGTCTGTTCCTCACTGTGTGCACTGCCACCCTGGGCACCTCAGCGGAGAGCACCTACAGACACACCCACACCCCCTCCTCATGCAGACGGAGGGATTGCCTA
This sequence comes from Vicugna pacos, assembly GCF_048564905.1. Taxonomy (NCBI): domain Eukaryota; kingdom Metazoa; phylum Chordata; class Mammalia; order Artiodactyla; family Camelidae; genus Vicugna; species Vicugna pacos. The sequence goes on from NC_132990.1 coordinate 171,980, forward strand.
AGCTATCCTTCGCCCTGTTGTAGAAGTGACTTTGAGAAGATGAAACACTGACATGGAGGGGTCACCTGACTCCCTCATACCAGGTGGTCACTTAAGCACTTGGCAGCAACCAACTCATTCTTAAGTGTGTAAAGTCACTCCAGGAAGGCAGGAGTCCTCATCATGGCATTCCCCTAGCAACTAGGATACATGGGACCTCCACTAGGCTGAACTGTGGGGGAACCAGGGATGTCCTGCTCTTTTCCCCAACCAGGGGGCACCCACTTCCTGCCCCTGGCCCATCTGCTCTCTTCCTGTGGCCCCAACACCTGATAAGAACCTGCCCCTGGTCCTTCTTTGGTGATACAGTGTGAATCAGTCATTTGGGTTAGGATGTTTTCAAACACTTTCCCCATGCCCCTCTGAAAAGCCTGCGGGATAAATGAACACGGTCCTATAAATGTGGTTAAATGAGTTCTTTTTCAGAGGGACATTTACATTTTAACAGGTGTGGAAAACTTATTATTTCTAGAGAAATTTGGGGAATCAACCAACCAGGAAGTGGAGGGCCTCAGGAGGCACTAGACTTTCCCAGGGCTCCTGAAATGAAGTCATCTACTGGTGTCTTCCTAAGCTTTCCAGCCAACAAGGCCAACCCAAGGCTTCAAAACCAAACTCAACCACTGTTTGCAAAGGCAGGAACACGGATGCCCCTTCACACCTTGTTGCATCTCCCATTCTCACTTTGCTCCTACTACTGTGCCGCCTTCTCTGCACAACCCTACTCAGTGTCTACATAGTCAATTCCATCACACCCTCACCACCACCTTCGATGTGGTGCTCGATTCTGTCCTCAACTCCAGGTCAAATCAATCCCTTTGGTAAAAACATCCATTTCCTTAAATTCTCTTCCCATACACAAATAGTTAATGAATTGCTCTAATAAGTAAAGGGAAATGTGAAAGCGAGCTAGATTGATGATGGCATGTGATGGCCTCCGAGTAATAGTATGCAGGTGTTTAGGGTCTTTTTCTGCCCTTCGAAGAGGCAAGAACCCAAAAGATGATTTACTTTTGTGTATTTCCACATCCTGATTTGAGTGTAGCGCCATCCCTAGATCTTAACTTCATTTCTTTAACAGGCGTTATACTGGTAGAATCTTCCAAATTACGAAGAATTATAACTGCAATCCTTCTGACTGATGCCTTTCTTTGCAATTTATGATTCAGTTGATGTCATACACCCTTTCACTGCAGGAAATGTTATTTTATTTTATTTTTTTTGGAAATGTTACATACAAAAAAAGGAGTGACAGCTAGTAATTGATTATATTGATATTCAGAGTAAAGGCAGCCATTCCAATGTTGTACATCTAATTAGCCACAGCTCTTCAAGAACTGGTGCAAATGTCATGGGGTTTACAACGTTAGCATTTCATCTTCACAAAAAGGCTCTTTGATGAAGTAAAAACAGAAAAAACAATGGTCACAGCAGACAGCTTGTAGATTAGACAAAGCTCACTGTGTTTTAAAACATGAACAGTGCTGTAAATTAATGAGAAAACAACTAGAACATGAGCTGTTAGGCATTATTGAATTTGTGCAAAAAAATCAATCTATACCTAAAACCACTTGGAGTAACTAAAAAAAAAAATAACTGCAAGAATTTAAATCTCAAATACTACAGCAGTCATATGTCAAGAAATAACATCACAGGTCTCGGGTGTGACATGAAGATTCCTCCTTAATATCTAGAAAGGAGGATTAATGCTAGATTAGTATTCTCAACAGATATTCTACATACAATCTAAAACTAGCTCTACCCCTGCCTCTCTGGTTTCTTAATTTCTATATGCATTTCCTAAGTGTTTAAGAAGAACAGGGAAGCTATTCTATGTTTTACCAAAATTCTCTGAGGGCAATTAAGGAAACACTACAGGTCCTTCAGGACAGGTGATTAAAATAAACATCACTTCCCGTTCCATGGAGAGCTGTCAAAGCCAAGCTTCTAGGATCTTCAAAACAGGGGTACAGACCACTGCTAATAACACCAGCTTTATATTACAACTTCCTCTATGTAAGTCAAGTACTCTATTATTCACGCATCTCTTTAACAACCATTTCAGTAAATAAAGAGCATTTTATTTCCATTAAAACCAAGAAAGAGAAAATGCAATGATTTATCCTAGCGAAGGCGGCAGAAGCTGGATCTTGGCTGGCCCCACCCAGGTCAGAAGAACATCATCCCAAATCTAAGTCATTTCCAATAAGCGTAACAGATGTTTGTATTTTTAACTCATTTGAAAATAAAATCAAGGGACCACATCCCAAGGGTCACGTAGAGAGCACCATGAAACCAGGACACAGTGAGATCCAGCATCTGGACTTGAAGAGGAACAGATTGCCTCTTCAGTGCCATCCCCAACTGGCTGGATGATGGGCAAAGATTTGTTTTTAATTAAAATTTTTGTGAGGTAGTTTTCGACTCATGTGCAGTTAGCTGTAAGAGATTCTATGAACATGAAAATGAATATATGTATGTATATCCATGACAGTGACATTGTGCTGTGCACCAGAAATTGACACATTATAACTGACTATACATCAATTAAAAAAATAAAAAGAAAGAAATACTTTGGCTCTACCCTGTGTACACATTACCCAGTTTCCCCAAACGATAACATGTTGTAAAACTACTGTAATATCCCAACAGGGGTAATAACATTGATACTATTCATGAATCTTATAGAGATTTCCCCAGTATTGTATGGAGTACTTATAGGTGGATGTATGCATCTGTATATGGGTACTTAGTTCTATGCAATCTTAACACATGTGGAGGTTCCTGTATCTCTCGTGACAGTCCAGACACCAAACAATTTCACCCCCAGTCCCCTCAATCCCCACGCCCACATCCTCCTTCCCATCCACACACCTCTCCTCTCACCATCCCCGTCTTCTAGCAACCATTGATCTGTTCTGCATTTCTAAAATTTTCTCAATTCAAAAACATTATGTAGCTGGGATCAGATTTTATGTAAACTCTGGGGGATTCCCTTATTTCTCTCAGTGTAATTCCCCAGTGATGCATCCAAGTTGTTGTGTGTTACCAGTAGTTCATTCATTTCTATTGTTGAGTTGTATCCCATGGGATGGATGTAACCTAGCTTGTTTCACCATTCACGTGATGAGGACATCTGGGCGGTTTTTGGTTTGGGGTCATTTTGAATAAATCCACTACTAACATTCGTGTACAAGTTTTTGTATAAACATCAGTTTTCGTTTCCCTGTTATGAATGCCCAAGAGTACTATTGCTGAGTCATATACTGACTGCATGTTTCATTTTATAAGAAACCATCAAACTGTTTTCCAGAGGGACTGTGCCATTTTATGTTCCCATCAGTAATGCATGAGAGAAAGCAGTTTCTCCACAATGTCCCCAGCATCTTGTGTTGGCACCATTTTTCATTTGAGCTGTTCTGATAGATGCCTACTGTGATCACATTGTGGTTTTAATTTGCACTTCCCATATGGCTAAAGTTGTTGAGTATTTTTCCGTATTTGCCATCCATTGTTCTAATCAGTGAAATGTCTGTTCATGTCTTTTGCTCATTTTCTAGTTGAGTTGTTTTTTACTATTGAGTTTTCAGTGTTTTTATATATTCTACACACCCATCCTTTGTCAGATGTGTGGTTTGCAAGTATTTCCTCTAGGTCTACAGTTTGGCTTTTTATCCTCTCTACTTTTGATGAAGACCAATTTATCAATTTTTGTTTTCATTACTTTGGTGTCAAGTTTAAGAAATTGTTGCTTAGCCCGAATACCCCAATTTTTCTCCTATGATATTTGCTAAAAATTTTACAGTTTTTACATTTAAGCCCATGATCCATTTTTAACTGATTGTGTAAGGTGAGGGATATAGGGCTTCATTTTAGTGCTGATGGTGGTCCAATTGTCCCAGCGTTGTTCATTAAAAAGGTGATTTCTTCCTCCTTTGAACTGCCTTTGTACTTTTATCAAAAAATCAATTGAGCATATTTAAGTATATTTCCAAGCTCTCTATTATGTTCTATTGTTCTCTGTGTGTCTGTTCCTCTGCCAACACCACGGTTTTGATTACTAGAGCTATACAGGAGGCTTTACTATCAGGTAAAATGGTTCCTCCCACTTAATTATATTTTTCAAGATTTTTTAAACTACTCTAGGACCTGTGACTTTCTACATAAATTTTAGAGTAAATTTCCTTATGTCTACAAAAATAACTTGGTGAGATTTTGATAGGAATTTCATTAAAACTATGAATCAATTTAGGAAGAGTTGATATCTTTTAATATCTTCTAATTCCTGAACATCGTATTTCCATTTGTTTAAATCTTCTCTGATTTCTCTTATCAACACTTTGCATATTTTCTGCATGCATAGCCTGTACAGGTTTTGTTAAGTGCATAGCTAAACATTTTATTTTCTTTGGGATGATTGTAAGTAATATTGTGCTTTCAATTTTGGTTTTCACATCCTGACTGTTAATATGCAGAACCGTGATTGACTTTTTTGGCTAAGTTCTTTTTTTAAAAACACCTTTATTGTGGTATGGTTCCTGTACAGTAAACTACACATATTTCAGCTGTACAATTTGATAAATTTTGGTAAATGTATACACCCATGAAACCACCACCACAATCAAGATAGGTGACAAGAAATGTGATTGATTTTTGTATGGTAATCTTAGGTCTTAAAACCTTACTGAAGTATTTAGTCAGTTCTAAGTTTTTTTGGCAAACTCTTTGCAGACTTCTCTGTAGACAATCATATTTACGAATATAGACTGTTTATATATGCCTTGCCAGTTTGTGTGCTGTTTATTTCCTTTACTTGCCTTACTGTAGTGACTACACTGTTCAACTATGTTGAAAAAAAGTGGTGAAACTAGCATTTTCCTTGGCCTTGATTTTTAGAGGAAAGCATCTGACTTTCACCTTTAAGTATGATGTTAGCTGTAGGGGTTTCACAGATGCTATTTATCAAATTGAGATAATCCACCTCTATTTCTAACTTGCTGAGAATTTTTATCATGAAAGGGAAAACTGGATATCCAAGTGCAGAAGAATGAAACTGGACGCTTATCTCACACCACGTAAAAAAAATCAACTACAAATGTATATGTATGGCCGAAACAGTATGCTGTTCACCAGAAATTAACACAGCATTGTAAATTGACTATACTTTAATTTAGAAACATCAACTCAAAATGGGTGAAAGACTTAAACAAAACACCTCAAACTATAAAACTATTAGAAGAAAACATAGAGAAAGAGCTTCTTGACATTGGTCTGGGCAATGTAGTTTTTTGGGTTTTTTTTTTTAATATGACTCCAAAATAACAGACAACAAAGGCAAAAAGAGCTGAGAATGCATCTAACTAAAACTCCTCCGTACAGACAAGGAAGCAATCAACAGACTGAAGTCTGGGTTAGAAGAAAATATTTGCACACCAAACATCTGATAGGAAGTTAATATCCAAATATATAAAGAACCTCCTTAACTCAATAGAAAAATTAAAAGAAATAATCAAATTAAAAACTGGGTAAAAGACCTCAATAGATATTTCTCAAAAGATGACATACAAATGACCAACAGGTATATGAAAAAGTCTCAACATCACTAATCATCAGGGAAACGCACAATGAGGTATCACCTATGGAGATAATGCAAGTGTCCATCCATGGATAAGTGAATAAATAACATGTGACTGCTATGTGTGTATATATATACACACAATGGAATATTACTCAGCCTTAAAAAAATCCTGCCATTTGGAATAACATGTTTGAACTTGGAGGACATTATGCTAAGTGAAATACGAAATAAGGCAGGCACAGAAAGACAAATACTGCATGATCTCATTATCTAAAAAGTTAAAATCATAGAAGCTGAGAGCAGAATGGTTATTCCCAGGGACAGGAAGGGTTGGGGGGAAAGAGAGATATTGGTGAATACTACATGTTTCAGTTATGCAAGAGAAGTCCTACAGGAATTAATACACAGCATGGTGACTATAGTTAACAGTGGTGTTATATACGGGACATTTGCTAAGACATTAAATCTTAGGTGTTCATATCAAGAAAGAAATGTTAACTATGTGAGGTGATGGATATGTTAATTAACTTGATTGAGACCACCATTATACAATGTATGTGTGTATTTATTTGTCAATTATAGTTCAACAAAGCTGGGAAATGAAACAAGAGAGCAAAAAAAGTGACCTCACAATCTCATTTCCCACCAGTTGTGTCTGTTGGATTTGAAATGCTTTCTCTTCTCTGGCTCAGTAGCACCTTGTTCCTTTTGATGGAAATAAGGTGGAAATTTCAGGGAATAAGAGACAGAATCTAGTCAAGGTGGTTTTCACACTTTTGTCCCCAATCACAGAGGCTCCTATCTTGGGCATCCCCAGCAGCCTGCATCCTGGTCCTGAGAAACATTCCACACACATCGGCTGAGGTCCCTCATTCACCACTGCTCACACAGTGACCGGAGATTTTTGAAGTTATTGTTCACATCATCTAAAACCAAGACCTGATAAAGAATAGCAATCAATGTTCTAGTATGGAGAGGAGAATGCTGACCCTAGTTTTACTTCTCCAAGGCAGAAATCCTTATCCCATAGTGAAATCCAATTACAACATCCTCTTGCTTTATTTGGAAATGAAGGATTCTTCCTAACATCATTGAAAAAAATCAGCAAATAATGTTCCTGAACAAGGGTACCTGAGTAAAGAATTTGCAAATTATCCTGCCTCAGGATACAACACAGAATCGGTGCAATGAGAACCTACCGTACTGGAATAATGGCTGTACCTCTACCGGTCTCAGCTGCCCCCATGAAAGAAAAATTGTTGTATGGTGTGGTAGTGACTAGTTGCTCAGGCCACAAGTGGGATTTTCTTAGCTTACTTCGTAATACAACCTCTCACCAGTGAATTGCCAAGCTTCCTGGCACAAGTAGGAGGCAGAGGAGAGATGAACATGTGGACCTGCCTTTAAAGTGGGATTGGACCTCCGTGTGCTTTCTATGTGGGAAAGATGTGCTGGATTAAAAAGAAGCCTGGCCTTTCCCCAGGGTTCACATCCAACTCTTCCTAAGGTGGCAATGTAACCACCTTGATGAATTAGTAAACCAGACTACCTAGAGATATACTCAAAATTAAAAGCCAAAACAAATCCAAACCTCATTTCATCAATGAGGGTATGTTGACCATGATTTTGGTTATCTGTGCATAAAGTCATCTTGGGAGACTTAGACCACAGATCACTGGAACTAAGTGGTGATGATATTGGAGATTTATTTCCCATCATGAGAAATATCTGTGGATTCTTAGTGCAAAATAACAGAAGGCTAGAATGATACAGCTCTACTAGGCACTTCAAAATTACAACACATCATCACATACTCTAACAGAAGAAACAAGCATTTGCCTGAAATTTGCAACAAAAATGTCATTTTTCTAAATTTCACGATGGTTTTTATTTTGGGGTGTGGGGTAGGAGAATGGATTAGGTGGGTGGATTAGGACCTTTACTGTCTATGCTGTATATTTCTGTGATATTGGAACGTTTTAATGAAGACCATGTAGCACCTTTACAATTAAGCAATTATAACAAGAATCACTTGATAAATATTATTTTACATTGTAAGTGCTGCATCGACCCTTGTTAAAAACAAAAGAGGGAAATATTTTTGTAAGGAAAGCAGATTTTGATAGACTCGGTGCCTGTTCCCTTTAAAGGACAACAAGTTGCCTGTGACAAGCACTTGGGAGATGCTTTCTTCTAATAAAGTCCATCTGCTTTCTCCTTCTGTGACCCACTGTCTAATGAGCTACTTTAGTTGGCCTGTCCTAGGGTTCACTCACAGCTTTCCCTAAATAATCTCAAAGTCGTTTTGCTGGAGCAAGTGGTATTTTCTAGGCAGCTCTCACCAAACAGCAGCATACTAATTAGGCTTCAGGTCTGGAGGCATCAAGGTCTCATTTCTGGCAAAGGATTTATGTGCCACGTGAGATAATGATGTTGAAATTTGCTCTCTTAGAAGATTTTGTCCTCATAGCAGAAGAACTCAGCACACTCAAATATTTATTTCTCATTCTCTGAGAACAACTCTTAAGGGCTTAGGGATCTCCTTGCAGTAAAATGAAGATCTGTTTTTTGGAAAACTGTAAAGCTGGGTTTTCAGGGGGTGTACTCTTTCATCTCATATATTTCATTTGTAACTAAAGGAAGTTACATGCTGCAATCAATCCTCCTCATCTGGGGGTCCCACATCCACAAATTCAAGCATGGATGGAAAATATTTGGAAAAAAATTTCCAGAAAGTTCCAACAAGAAAAACTTGAATCACATGAGGGTAACCACTTACATTACATTGTATTAACAAGTATTGACACAGAATTACATTGTATTAGGTATTATAGTTAATCTAGAGGAGATAAATTATGTGGAAGGATGTTCATAGCTTATGCAAATACTGTCCCATTTTATATAAGGGACCTGAGCATCCATGGATTTTGTTATCTCCTGGGGTCCTAGAACCAATCCCCTGAGTATACTGAAGGATGACTATCTATTCCAGAAAAGGTGGATCTGTAATTCAGCCCGCCATTTAGTATGAAAACTGACTTCTAAATTTGCACAGTGTTAGTGACTAGAAAAGGGATATCATTCTATACCAGGAAATACAGAGTGGGGTTCTGATGTCCTCCAGGGTTAGTGCTACTTGCAGAAGGGGAGATGTTAACTTTGGACTCTAACATCTAGATGTTTTAAATGAGCGTCCAAATGTCCAGAAATATACATAGAGCTTCCTGCTGTGCTTTGCTCATGATGCCTCTCTCTGATGTGTCTCATTTGATATTTTAGGAATTCATGATGATTGTCACCTTTGGTTTGGAGTTCATCATTCCCCTCTGATCAGCTGGCTGCTGCTGCGGGCACAGAGGATGGCAAGGAAGACTGAGATTTGCCCCAAAACCCTTCTGTGTTAAGGTGAGTATCAACGTCCGAAGTTGGATTTTTGACACACATCTTTTTTTCCTTCCGTCTCCTGTATTGCCACATCTAATGAATATCCAGAGCTAACCTCCAGACACTCTTGTGTTTTATTTCTTTAACTTTTTTATTGAGTTATAGTCATTTTACAATGTTGTGTCAATTTCCAGTGTAGAGCACAATTTTTCAGTTATAGACGAACATACATATATTCATTGTCACATTATTTTTCTCTGTGAGGGCACTCTTGTGTTTTGAAAGTGCTGACTCATTTACTCTTCATCACAACACTGAAAGGTAGGAATTTTTATTATTCCTGTTTTATAGATGAAGAAACTGGGGACAGAGGAGGGAAGCAAGTTGCTAAATGTCACTCCAGCAGTAAATGGTGGAGCTGGGATTGGAGCCAGGTGGTCTCACTCTAGAACACCCACTTCGGTCGAATTAAGTTGTACTGGAATAAGTGGCTCTCAACTGTTGCCCTGAATTTGGGGAGCACTGAATTCAGTAAATATAAAACCCCTTCCTGCTGTATAGTGTAAACAATATTCTTTTATTTTCTCGGTCAGCTGAATGTGTAACCATGTATTAGTCTTGGTAAATCATGTTGATTAGCATGCTACAAGAATACTTACAAGTTGGAAGGGTACAGCTCAGTGTTAGAGCACACGCATAGCATGCGTGAGATCCTGCGTTCAAACCAAAATACCTCCATTAAAGAGGAAAAAATAAGAAAAAACTCTTAAAAAATAAATATAAAAATATATCATAAAATTGAAAACCCTAGTCAATTACACCTCAGTTTTTTTTAATTAATCAATTTAATTTTCTTAAGTAAGTTGCCTACATCATGGCCCTTTCTCCCTAAATATTTCAGTGTGGATTTCCTAGAATAAGGATATTATTTTATACAAACGTCCATAAACTGGACACTAATACGATGCCTGTGCTCAGCCCCTGCTGGTGTTCTGGTTTTGCCAGTTGACCCAATAATGTCCTTGATAGCACTTCTTCGCCTCTAGTGTAGGGTCCAGTCTGCGGTTACCTGCTGCATTTAGTCCTCACTGTTCTTCAGTCTCCTCTCATCCCAAAAAGTTCCTCAGCCTTTCCTTCTCTTTTAAGACATCGGCATTTTTTAAAATTTGGCCTATTTTAAAAAGATAGAATGTTAGTCCTTTGGAAAAAAAGAAAAGAAAACCCTGCTGTCACTGTTGTTGGCAGTGTTGTCATTTACTGGCTCCGTTTGGGTTTCTTGCTCTTTTTTCTTTCCTTCTTCTTTGGCAGCCATTCAAATCCAAAGGCCAAAAGTCCTTGGCCAGGCTTCTTGTTTCAGCTATTTCCAGTCTGAGAAAGTGGGGGTTTTATTTACAAGCTAGTTCAGACTAGCTGCTTCATCAGCAGCAAGTTTTCCATTTGGTTTCGGAATTCAGGAATTGTTTTCTTTTTAATTTTTCATTATTATTCGGGGGGGCAGTAGGTAATTAAGTTTATTTTTTATTTATTCATTTCACTGCAGTCCTGGGGATTGAACCCAAGACACTCCGCCACAGAGCTATACCCTCCCTGCCCCAGGCATTGTTGAGTAATCTTTGTTTCCTCCTTTGCTCCTTTAATTCCTTAAGGAGGAAGTGGAGCTACCTCATCCTCAGGCACTGTGAAGAAGACTCCTTTGTTCCAGCCTTTATTCCAGGGCTGTGTGAGTGGAGCAGTGTCCTGGGTGTGGGGAGGCTGGTGGGCACCTCACACCTTCACCGGCACTCAGGTGATTTCATAGGGTGCACATTTCAAAAGAGTCACCATCCATTCAACCAAACATCATGGAAATGTGGCTGTGTGTGAGGTACTGGAATTACAACAATGAATCTGGTAAAACTGTAAGTTAAATCAATCTTAAAATACCTTGTGTGGCCTTCACCAAGCAACCTATTTGTTCTGTCCAGCTGTCTTTCTTCTGCTAGACCACTGCTCTACTTCTTTTTGGAAGCCCTTATAATAAGATGTCAAGGAAAGTGGGTAGAAACCACCAGCCTCCCTGGGGGTCCATCCAGCCCCAAGGCATATCCAGGGAAGGCACTTGATTTTCTTCCTCTGGAGATTTTCTTCCTCTTTTTGAATTCTCTGCTCAAGCAACACCATGAAGCACCGTAACCTGATGTGAAATTACTGCCCGACAGGTACTTCCTGTCCGATAAGGGGCCGGAACAGAACAATGCACAAGGCAGATGGTTTGGCCAAGATTCACTCAGCATCTCCAAACTACGGCCAGTTCACAGATGACGGCAGGAAGGTTCCATCCCAGACTTTGGTTTTAGTCCAATACCAGAGGTGATGCCAAGGTGTTTCTGGCCTCTGAGCTGAAAAGCAGGTTCTTTCCCAGATGCCTGCTGCCTTTCAACAGCTGTTTTCAGCACATCTCAGTCCTTTTGTCTTTCTTTTCCTGTCTCAGAGCCTCATGGGTCTTGGTAGAACACATGATTCTAAAGTCAACGTTATGTCATCTGTAACTCAGCCACCTTTGGACCTATCCATGGTGACCTTACAAGTTTAGTGTGGTATTGCTGAGCTGTTGTTGGAGTTTACTTAACCCTCCAGGCCTTTTCATCCCTTCAATACATTGCCTCTAGTAAATCAATTGCTTTGAAAGAAGATTTCATGGATCAGCATATAATGAATCTTTGTTAGAACAGAAACAAGATTTGTGCTTACATTTAGGATAACTATGTGTTTTTCACTCCCTTGTTTAATGGACATGTAATGGTCTGATTCATGATCCAGCTAAGTTGATGTCCTAGAGAAACATGTTCAAATACGGCTTTTCAGTATTAGGTTAGTAACCTTCACAGAGAAACCAAATGTCATAAGGAACCAAGTGTCACCTGTCCGAAGGTAGCAGACTGTCACTGATGACTTTTGAAGACCTTTCTAGGCCTGCTTAAGAGGTCCGCAGAAGTGATTGGTGTCCCCAGGTCAAGTGATAGAGTACAGTGTAAAGTGAACCCTGCAGTTTCCTTGTTCAACCTGCACAAAATGGCAAAGGAAAAAGTATCTCTCTCATATATCCATGACAACTATTCTGAATCTGGAAATGTGGAGAAGATCTCTTCAGACTTCATGTGTCTGTAAGATGTGATTACTCTGAACATGCCAGGTACACACCCAAACATTTTTAGAAGGTTTAAACCTTCAAGAAACTGTCGATGGAAATAAAATGCACATCCTAAAAGTTGAGAGTTATGTTTTATTCAGAGGACTTCCTGAGGACTTGAGCCCAGACACAGCCTCTCAGATCACTCCAAGACTGTTCCAAAGTGGCAAAGTAGAAGCCAGGATATATAGGAGTTTCTGCAACAAAGACCAGGTAGTAGGACCATCAAAAGACTGTCAATTGAAGAAAACCAGATATCTCAAGTGAAGCAATTTAGTGCTGTTCTATGTATGGAAAGGTTCAAAGGTCTGGGCTCATTGAAATCATTCCTTTGACATATACCTTAGCTATCTAGGGCCAGCATCCTGTTCTTCCACATCCTCAGTTCCCTCAGGGGGCACTACTGGGGTTGGCTGGAGAGGCCAGACTCCATGCTAAGTTCCTTCTGGTCACTGTCAGGGCTGGTGGTAGTTCCTGATGACTTGATGGCCAGAGCACCCTTTCTTTACTCATATGGCTGGCAATCTTTTTTATTCCTAGACTAATATTTCAGTGGACAGAGAAAAATAATATGCAAATACATATTTTTTTAAAAAAACAAGATAGGTGAAAAGGCCAAGATGGCACAGTAGAAGGGCACTCATAGCACATCCTCTCCCACAAATACACCATGCCTGACATCCATGGACCCACCCAGCCAATCAGAACACCTGCTGAACTTTGACAGAACATCGCCTTCTTCAAAAGACAAAATACGCCACGAATCTGGTAGGAGAAAAGGCAAAGAGAAGGAAGAAAAAGGAAAATAGTGTGGGACTCGTCCCGCAGGGAAGGAGCGGCAAAGGAGAAACAGCACTCAAGGATATTTAAGGAAGGACAAATCAGACATCCTTCTTTGCTAAAGTAAATCTCAGCAAAATGTAACCAGGACACCTAACTTGGAGCAATGATGTGATATCATGTGGTATTTTTCTTTCTCTGCCTGGCTTACTTCACTTAGTATGACAATCTCCAGGTCCATCCACATTGCTGTAAATGGTATTATTTTATTCATTTTTATGGCTGAATAGTATTCCATTGTACATACATCCCACAAAGAGAAAAAAATAAAAAAAGAACCAAACTTATCCCTGATTTACACCGGAAAGTCTCCAAGAGTACTTCAGAGGACTTTTCATAACCAGCACAGCTCTGGGCACATAACAGGCATTTAGTAAGTATTCCTGACAGGAGTGGTTCAGCTCTGATGCCCCTGGCAGGTTGCAATTCAAGTTCCCTGTGAATGTCACCAGGGCCCTATTGAAGGGAAACCAGAAGTGCTCGGGGAAAAGATGCTGGGAAATGTAGTCCAGCCTCGCCAAGAATACAAAACTGGTTCCAGTCTGTAGCCTCAAAGGTTAAGAAAGATCAGCTGAAGCTATTAGTCCTGGGGTTAGTAAATTACAACTCCAAGAAAATGTGGGCTCTTTCAGTAATTTACCAAGCCCAGGCACATCATGGATAAAGTCTGATTGGAAGGTTTTGTAAAGTTATTCCTTTGTTGGTAAAAGAAGAGAGCCATTGGAGGAAAGGGATTTGTTTGTTTGTTTCTTCCACCCCAGCTTTCTCCATTTCTCCCAGCCACTGCCTCCTGCCTTTGAAAGCTGTCATGCTGCGCATTCCTGCATTGACCACCTTACCGCCATAAAAACGACATGCCACATGCTGGGGTTGGCAGAGTAGAAAGACAGAAAGAGCCTGGGCTTTGTCGAGATGGTTGAGCAGCTGGACCAGTCCTGGCTTTTCACCTGCAGACTCTGTGAGATAACCAAGTGTGTTTAGAATTCAGCCTCTGTAAACCAAGCATCCTGTTACTTGCAGCAAAAGCCACTCCTAGCTTAGAGACCCCCCTTAATCTTACTTACCAGTTCCATGCCTCAAGGAACTTCAATGCAGATTTTGACTTCAACAGTTCTAAAAGCTGTGCTCAATTCTTCCTCAAGATTGTTGTTTGTTTTCTTTTTTCAATAAAAAGATTGCTTCAAAAGTTCTGTATTTGATATATGCATTTTTTAAGACATTTCCTGTATAAGCGGCATCATATTTATCACAGAGGGAAGCACCACTCTGTAGTGTTACGACAGGCAGAGTAATCAGGCTTGCTGCATAATGTGACAGTCGATTCCCAGCAGATGATCAGTTCTTATATGGAATAACTAGAATACATAAAGTTTAAACGGTCATGAAATGAGATCACATATCTAGCCATACCAACTTTGCACAGACAAGAAAACATCCACGTAGATATGTTATATTCCACTTTTAAAGAATTAAATCAGAGCAGACCAATTCAAGACAAACTGTATCGTACCAACCAACCAAAGCCGCAGGGTTGACAAAGATAAGGCTTGCCAACTTATACTAACTCTTTACAAAATAAGTTCCATGGTTCATTTTCTAACAGCTGGTATAATAAAGATTTAAAACTCTGAATAAGATGGAGAAGGTTGTTTCCATCTGTGGTCATTACCTGATCCCGCTGATTTCAGCTGCCAAGACCAACTCCATAGGGCACATTTTTTTATCTTCAAAAATCATTTATTGTAGAATATTTCAAACCCAGAGAAGAGTAGAGAAAATAATATAACATCCATCCATGTATTCATTGCTGATATTTGACAAATGTTAACATTTTGCTATTTGCTTTGGATGTTTTAAAAATAAAACTTTACAGAAACACTAAACATCTGTAAGTGTTCCACACAATCTTGTCTCCTTATTTTTAAAGTGGTTTTCATCATGCATGTCTTGGCAAAATTAGAGCACCTGCACATCTCATATTCAGGAAGCTGCCATGCAGAAGTCTGTCTTCAAAACGTACTTAACATACTTGGTTAGTAGAGTTAAGCAGCAGTGCTACTTGGCCAACACAATCCACTTGGCTCCATTCTAACGCTTGATAATCCACATTTTGTAGAACTCCCCAAACCATTAAGACCACCTTTTTCTTCCTTTGTCTCAGCAAGTCTTCCGGTTAACTATGGATCTTGCAAGTTTTAAGTGGCATTATCGGATTCCTGGAAACAATGCCTGAGGCAACCCTCAAGGCTCATTAAGATTCTGGTCACCAGTGTCAAGGTGTGTGTTGGGGGCAATTCTCCAACACCAACTGTGTGTCCTACCATTCAACTGAATTCTGACACTGTCTACCTGGCGATAGCATCAGATCCCACAGTTCAGTCCTGCAAGACTGCCATCCCCCCACCCTCCAATCCCAATTTTAGATGCCGTTCACAAGTCCAGGTTGTCACTTCAGCTTATGACTAATCAGCTCTAGGCTGGAGGTTCCAAAGACCCCTTCCTCTGGTTAGTTTAATTGGCTAAGAGCAGCTCACAGAACTGGGAGATATTTTACTCACTAGATTGCTGGTTTACTACAAAAGGATATAACTTAGGAAGAGCCAGATGGAGGAGACTCATAGAACAAGGTGTGGGGAACGGGCTCAGAGCCTCCATGCCCTTTCTGAGTGCACCACCCTCCCCAGGTCTCCATGTTTTCATTAACCTGGAAGCTTTCTGAACCCTGTCCTCTTGGGTTTTTCATGAAGGTTCCATCAGCTAGGCATGATTGATTAAATCATTGACCATTGTTGATTGAACTCAATCAGCCACCTCTCTAGGGGTGGGACTGAAAGTTCCTACCCTATAACCATATGTTTGGCTACCCTGGCAACCAGCCTCCATCCTTAGGTTACCTAGAGACTTTTTAAGTCACTCTATGAACAACAAGAGACATCTTTTTGGAGAAATGATGTTCGCAGAGCCCCTGGGAGTTGGAACAGTAAAGGAGGGGCCCCTGGACGGAGCTCCAGTCATGGGGGGAAATCAAAGACGAAGTGCCAAAGATGGGAGGAAGATGGGAGGCCATATCCTGACCTCTCTTTCCTCCATTTTCCAATCTCCTGCCCCTATTTCCCAACCATTGAACCCAATCAGACAGCATACGGAAGGAGAGCCTGGGGCGATGCAAGACACAGAGCAGAGCAGAGGAAGGTGGAGAAGGAATCTGTTGGAAGTTGTTGGAGAGGAGCCGGCAGATGGAGATCATCTTGTAGAGGTGTTGTCTGGTATGAAGAACTGCTTTCAAAAAGAAAAAAAAATTCAGTAACTGCCATTGTATGGATTTGGGACAGATTATTCCATCAGGCATGTGCTAGGCAGGAAATCACAGCTCAGAAGGAGATCCATGCAAGGTCCCGTGTCTGACTCTGGAGAAGATGGGCTTGGGTGGTGCTTCTGGAGGAGAGGCTGTGGAGGTTTGCAGCCAGGCTTCTGGTATCATGTGTGACCTATCAGCATCTAACTTTTTGTCACTTCCGAGTTGGTCCCCTGCCCTGCCTGGCAGGGGCGTGGAGGATTCTCCTGGCATGTCTCTATCCCTGGCTGGTGAGGCTTATTACTACGGTTTAGGAAGGTGGTGAGAGCAGGGTTTACTCCGAGTAGGTTTGGAAAACAACTTTCCAGCACAGGCTGGAAAGCTCTGTTAAGAGGTCCTAGTCCTGATAGGGCCACCCAGGCATGTCCACACCATTAGAAGCCGCAGAGAAGGAGAAGCTCATTTTATCTGTGGAGAGTAGACCTTAGTGCCCTTAGAAAGTCCTTCAGCTTTGCAGAGGTAACTACAACACTAACACCACGATCCCCCTTCTTCTGTGTATCTCTCCCAGGAAGGACAAGGTGCTCCTCTTGGGAAGCTAGAATCCTTTAAAATGTCCTTCAAATCCCAGGATATGAACTTATTCCTGCCACTTTAGTAGGTCTCCTTCTGTCTTTATTGCCACTTTTCTGTCCCTCCTGAACTACTACCAAGGACTTGTTACTGGTTTTGATGACTCTGATGTGGTCCTTTGTCTCCTCCTCCAAGCTGCAACTAGAGAGATCTTCTCAAAATGCAAGTTTCACTAAAGCACGTCCTTGCTTAAAACCCATCAACACTTGACCATTGAAGATTCTAGCAGATGCCCTACCACCAGGCCATCACCCTCATTCTCACTCAACATTTCCTGGGTCAGCTCACCCCTGACCACACACATACCACCCACCACCACACACCACTTATTTTTGTGTTTCAACTCTACTGGGCATCTCGCCTTCTTCTCTAAGGATATATGGCCCCTTGAATTTTCTGACTGGGGGTATCGTGATGGAAAGACCTATTTCATTCCCCTGGGTTTCTTTTATAAACATTTTGGAAGAAAACTGCCTGAAATGTTTGCTACAAATGAAGCGTGTGGTCTTCTCATTAGCTTCTTTCTTTCTTTCAGTCTTCCTAAAAGGAGTCTCGTAAGTCATATGTGGGCTTTACTGCGGGTGCAGAATAATGAAGCCCACCTCCTGATTTAGCAACACTCCTGGGCTTTCTCCCCCTCTCACTATAGGGCACACATGCTGTGCCTGAGATCAGATCGAGGCAGAGGCTTGGAAACCAGAGCTGTCCTGTTGATGCCTTCAAGTGGAAAGGCCAGAGCAAAGTGATGCATTCAGAGAGCTTTCTCAAATATCAGCAGGGAAAGGAGATTAGAATGTCAAGACACAGGGTTCAGACTGACACTTTATTTGATTATTATTAACTATGTAACAAGAAAGTAAAGAGGGAACTCTTGTATTAATATATAATAAGGACTTCTGGTTCATAAAATAAATTATTTGGGAGCCTCAAAAATTTAGTGTTTTTTTTTTTTAGTTAGTTTTAGTTTAGTTTTTTTTTTAGTTATAAAACCTTCAGGAGCTACACACTATTCGAGGTGCTGGGGTGTGGAAAAGTGAAAAAGACAAAATCTTTTTTGAAAAGAGCTACAAAAGACAAGAAAAAAAGACAATGTCTTTGCTGTCATGGGACAGGATTGGGAGAAAGTAGACGAATAATTATACAGTGTTGGGTCAGTTAATGATGAGAGATGGGATGGAAAATAAAGTAGAAGTGAAATGACGGTTAGTAAGTAGTGAGTAAGTAAGTAAGAAGTAAGATGGGGCAGACAGATTATTTATAAGGGATACTCAGGAAAAGCCTCTTCCAGGAAACGAAGTGGGTTCAAAGACCTGGCTGTAGTGATGGAGGAGGCCGCGGAAATATTTAGGGAAGTAGCATGCTGGGAAAGGGAACAGCAGGGGCCAAGGCCTTGAGATGTTCAGGGAAGGACGAGGAGGCCAGCGTGGCCACAGGCCACGAGCAGGAACGGTGAGAAACAGGACCGGAGACACAGCCGGGGCTGAGGTCCCCATGGCCTGGAGGGCCATGGTAAGGATTTCAGATGCTATTGGGTCAAGGGAAGCCATTGGAGGATTGAGAGCAAGGAGGGACGTGTTTAGCTGATGTTCTCAGAGGATGGCTCTGGCTTCTGTGCGTGGACAGTTGACCCCGGGGACAAGAGAGGAGAAGGGACGCAGGGGCGCCAATAAGGAGGATGTTACAGGCCAAGGTTCCTAGACTCATTATTCATTAACGCCCCAAGTAGAAACAATCCAATGTCCATCAGCTGGTGCGTGGAGAGACACAATATTATGTATTCATACATGGGAATACTATTTGGCAGTTAAGAGGGACAAACTGTGGATTCAGGTTACAACATGCTTGAACCTGAAAGATGTCAGAAACCGAGGACCACATATTGCATGATTCCACTTATATGCAACCCAGAGAAGGCAAAGCTGTGCAGACTGAAGATGGACGACGGCCTGAAGACTTCTACAACCCCAAGCAACACTGCTTACGAGAAGAGGGAGCAAGAATGGATGGCTGCTAAATAAGCTAGTAATGAGAGAAAGGTCCACCCACAACCTAGTGATGAGAGAAAGGTCCATCGCACTTACAGCAGACGGGAAGCTGATGAGAAGCAGGCGGCGTCGCCGGGCTGAGTGCTGGAAAGCCCTAAGAATTAGAGGAAGCAGATACCTAAGAAGCCAGGCGTGAGGTCAGGCTGACAACTAGGGGATTATTTGAAACTTTTTCCGAGAAGCAATTAGATCCAGCATCCTCTACACTATCCACGCTATCCTACAGAGTCAGCAATTATCCCCAATATAAAGCAAGAGACAAATACTTCTTAACAGTTGAAACTGACAGCCTTTAAACTCAGACTCAGTGACTAGAACAGGGCCAGGAGAGATGGAGAACCGAATACAGGAGAATTATGTAAAAAGTCTACTCATAGAATGATGAGAACATCTACCAGCCTCAGAATTCTGGGAGCGAGGCTGCGGAAACTAAATCCTTCTGCACAGCCAGAGAAAAGACCTACCCACAGGGACGTTCACTTCCCGAAGGAAAAGCCAGGTGGCCACTCGTTTACCATACAATGAAGTCAATAGGTTCCACTGATGTAGACTTTAGTTAGTTATTTAGCGCTTCACTCTTAAATACGAGCAGGAGAGAATCACCAGACCTCTGAAGGAAACTTCTGATACAAGAAGAAAACAAAGAAAGAAAATCAGCCGGAAGGAAAAATAATGCAAAGAGTTTCAAAGTTTAATTTCTTTAATTGCAAAATCGTGGCAGCCATCACTGCATGGCTTTTGAAGCCTAAAATATTTACCATCCGGCCCTTTGCAGGACGAGTTAGCTGCTCCCTGCTCTAGACCATCACAGTCTAAGGGAGGACACATTTGCAGTTTTCCTCCTGAGACCCAGTACCCTTCATTTCCAGTAAAAGCAAGTGGGACACCCACATGGACTGGGGTGGAAATTCCACCCCTAGAATGCCAGCTCCCACAGGGCCCGGAGTCTGCCCTGTCACCGCCAGGACCCAGCCCAGTACCTGGCATCTCAGAGATGTCCAGTAAGTGCTTCTGTTTGAACCTTCGAGCCATAGGAAGCATCAGGTACCCTAACCACCATACAGGGATGGAGACCCCAGAGAAACAGTAATAGAAGCATGTGCAGGAAGACCTCAAACACAGGAAGGAACCACCTTCATTGGGTTTTTATTACGTGCCAGGCACCATTACGGTGCTTTCTAGCTTTTGTTTTATTTACTCTTTCTAACAACCCTTTATAAATGAAGCAATCCTGCTTGCGTTTTACAACTGAGGGAACCGAGTTTCAGTGAAGTCAAATAATTTTCCAAACGCTGTACCTCTAAGAGATGGAGGAGCTAAGATTCAAGCACCGGTCTTCCTGGGACCAAAGTTCAGGTTTTTTTTTTTTTTTCTCTATACCACAGGACTTGTTAAAACCTTACCCAACGTAAGCCACCTAGTTGTATCATTATTTTCATCATCACTGTTAAAAACCTCATTAGTGCACAGACCAATGCGAAGGGGTCGACATGGATGGCCATTGTCATCACTTTGTGGAGTCCTGCAGGCCTCATTGCCAAGGCTCTTCCTTGATAGAGCCACCCTGAAAACCTGGAGCAACACAGGGCAGCTCCTCGGGATGTGTGACTAGTGACTTGGCCACCAGCGCCCCAGGATCTAGCCGGGGATCGCAGTAGGGGGTGGCCATTTTGCTTGTCCGGCCATAATTCTCATTTCAGGGCCTGAGTGGTGTGAGTCCACACACGGGGCTTCCCGTGCCCTAGTGGAGTGTGTCAGGGAGCTGGTTAACACAGCTCTCCAGGTCTGTCTGTGCGCCTTTCGCAAGCTCCCAGGTGCTGCTGGTACCACTGGTCCTTTGATGAGCAAGTCTAAGGAAAAGACTTCCCTTTTCATTTCAGTGGCTCCGATCGGCCTTCCCACCCACCCCAAACCTGCGGTGGCCTCCCCATCAGGCTTTCGTGCAGCCTAAGGAGCGGTGGGAGCTGCTCCCACTGACCTCTCAGTGACGTTTGACAGTCTTGGTCATGCTGCCTTCATGAATCCCTTCTGCCCCTCGGGCGTCTGAGAGGGGCCTCCCTCCCCCTCCTCTCCTGCTTCTCAGACTCCTCTCTCTCTCTCTCTCTCTGGCGGCCTCTTTTCTTCTATTTACGCACCCCTTTAACTTTGGGGTTCACGACTCTCTTCTCACCCAACCTGGGGAGCAACCATGCCCACTCCTCCCACCTCATCCCTCCTGATCTAGCCATGGTCTCTTTTCAGGGGGGACCCCAGCCAGATCCTCCAGTCTTTGCTGGAGGCTGGCAGCTCCCGTAGGAGGCTGGTGTGAGTAGGGTCAGAGGAGAGCAGCCAACCCAGACTCAATTGGGTTCGATGTGATACTTTATGTAACCACAATCATAATTCATCGTAATGCCAATTAGGGAGCACTCTCTACTGGTGCTCATGCAAACACTGTGATTTCTCGTGACCTTGGCAAGTTGAGTGTTTGACTACAACTTGTGAATTCTGGAGGACTCAGGGGCCTTGTGGACACAGTACTGCTCTTGCATACAAATCTGCACAGGACATAAATCACCCTATTTGAAAAATAGGTGGCCTGGTCAGAAAACGGTCAAGCTTTCCCAAGTTTCCAAGTCATCGGGACAAATTACCAAAAACTACCTCCCACAGGGCATAGTTTGGATAATTTTCATTCACTGGTTTTCCCTTGTTATATATTAGGATATATCCTACAGGTGTTGTGTTTTCAGTGGCCCTAAATGGCTTTCTGTCTTCTGCGTGTGGTTGTTAACATACAGAATATGCCAGCCTAGGGCACGGGTACACACTGACATGGTTTTTAACTCTGGTTCAACCTCAGAGCTGGTTTAGTAAATCACCCTTCCCTGAAGATTCGTACATCGCTGCGAAGGTATCATCTTTGCAGTGTTTTTAAGCCTGGGCAGGATGAGTTGTGTCCAGGATGCAAGATTTCAGCATCCAGAGATGAACAAGGGGAGGGAACACAGCGTTTCAATATTCCATCCGCTCTCCACTTTCCATATTTTTTCCCTTTTTAATATTTCAGCCGTGTCTTTCCCCATGCTGTTACCTGAGTCCGTTTGGATCATTTCATTTTAGGTGTGTAGACTGTAGGCAGTACATACTCCGGTTTGGAGTATTGACCCCATCTGTCTTGTCCTTTAATAGAAAAAGCCTGATCCATTTGCTTTTATTGATACAGCTGCTAGGTTTGATCTTTCTTCAGTCATCTTTTTCTAAGCTTTCCACCTTTTAATGTTTGCTTTCTGGCTTGATAAATGGATTCAGCGTTTTGAGAGATGTATTCCATTTAAGGCCATAACTGATTCTTATCTTTGAGGTTTTTTCAAAACTGCATTTCGAAGGGCATTTCTTAAGCTGCACTTCCTTAATAGTCTGAATCTGGACCAAAACAGTAATTCATCCCAATTATTATGTTTAAAACAGCTCATAGAACTTTACTGCTTGCTTTCTTTTCTGCTTTTTCTCTTCTTTTCTTCTCTCTTATGATTCACAGTCACCTGCCTTTCACAACTTATTTTTGAGATTTTACCTTCTGTCAACTCATTCATACTTTTATTCATGTAACAAACCTTGTCCCATATAGTGTACTGGGCAACAAGCTTGGACAAAGGGACACAATTCTTGCCGTGTAGGCATTTGAAAGCCACTAAGGAAGCAGTGGCGGTCCAGGGAAGTGGCGTAGCAGAGGTATGCCCGTGCCGTGGAGGAGAAGCTAGGAGAGGCATGCAACCTGGGTGCAGTTGCTGGGTGGGAGGGCACATGCGTGTTCACTAGGTGATGCCGCGTTGTTTCCACAAGTACTTTTTCCAGTAAACTTTTACGCCATCCCTCTTGTATGTGTTTCGTTCAATCGATTCCTTGCTACCTTATGTTTGCTGTGGTTACTGTAATTTGTGTCTGTACTCGGTCTGAAAAGGGCACGTGACTTTTACCAGTTGATCTGATGATATCCTGCAACCTTGCTGAAGTCTCATTGCAGCGATTTGTGCTGAAATTCTTTTACGACAAGCATATCATCTGAAAGCCCTGACAATTTGGGTTATTTTCAGTACGTAGGCTTTTTCTTCCCTGTCTTAAGAGCAGTGCGCAGAGTGGGCACTGCTGCTGTTGAAAGTAAAGCTTTCACTGAATGAGAATGGCTGTGCGTTCCGTCGGCCCCGTGCGGTTTTCCGTATTAGTTTTCTTTCTTCAGGTTTTTAGAAAGTCCTGAATGAGTGTTGAATTTCCACAGTGCTTCTTCACTGCTTCTCTAGAACCTTCCGTGTGATTTTTCTTCTTTCATGTGTTACAAACTTCAGGTAACATGAAGAGGTTTCTCTAATGCTGAAGCAGTTTTGCATTCCTGGGATTAAGCCCAGCGAGGTCATCATCACTACTGCCTGCTGCTGGCTTTGGTTTGCTCATAAATCCTTGGGGTTTTCTCCTCGTGTTCGCGAATGAAATGGGCCCGTAGTCTTCCCTTTCTCATGCTCTCCTGTGGTTTTGGTGTCAAAATCAGACCATCATTAGAGAATTAGTGAGGAGGTATTCCTTCTTTTTCTGTATTCTATTTCTCTTTCGGTGAAATTGGGATGATTGAGTCCTTGAAAGTTTGGTAGAACTTCTTTGTAAAGCAATCTGAACCTGAATTTTCTCTGTTTGTGTGGTTTTGATGGGAGCATGTTAAACTACTGATTCAAAAATTCTTTAACAAACGGTTATATGATTTTTCATTTTCTGTTTTTGTTGATACTTTTCATTTTTCTAGAAATTAATTTTACTTGTTTTTACATTTATAGGACTATTGTATTTTCTTTACTACTTCTAATTTCATTTCCACGTACTGAAACAGACATAAAACGTACCTGTTTAAAAATAGTAAATCAATAATGTGATTATTGTGCCAATTGTAGAATAGAACATTGTCAGTATCTTAGAAATGTCTTATCAAATTCCCTTCTAAGGTGACCACTATTCTCCGTTTTGTGATAATTGCTCTTTTCACCTTGTCTCTTTTTTGTTTTACTTCAAAAAAATCTTAAACTTCTCCGCTGTTTCCCCTCCACTCAGGAAGAGCTGCTGACAAACCGGTGTTTGTTTATTAAGGTTGAGTGGAGGCCTGAGGTCTGGAAACAGAGCAGGGGTGAGAGAGGAAAGGGAACTGGCTAGGATGTGGTGTTAAGTTTCTCTGAGAAATTCCAGTCTGCTCTGGATTAACAGGAAGAGGGATCTGTTTCTGTGCACAGGCAGATTGGGGGTGTTCAGAAAGACAGGAGGCCCTGGTGATGACGTCAGACACACGCTGAGACAGCAAAGTTAGAGTCTCTGGCTTCCATGCCGGTTCGCCCTGCGGGCATATGGCTTCTCAACAGGCTGCTGGATGGATGCGGTGGGTGGGGATCACTTTCTTCCGTAAATCTGCCTCCTAAACCAGTCTGTCCTGAGGAACCCAAGCCCCTGCTGCTCTTCTGTCTTCATCACGCCCCTAAGGGTAGGGCACCCTTCTTGTCCCAAGGATGGGCACTGCAGGAGGGTCGCTTGGAACACGTATACAAATGGGCTGCCCAGCCTTGAGTCCAAATGGCTGGACCACAGACAGATGTGTGTGCATTATGTGACTCTGCACTGTGCCCTCGTACACTCCTTGCTCATCAGCCACAGTCAGGGTTCTCACCTGGGTGCTAGGCAGTCGTGACACATGGCCCAGGTGGCTTATGAGAAGTGCCTGGGGAACTGATCCATTCTTAGCAGATCATCCCTGATGGGCCTCAGAAGCTTCATGTGAAACAGGGAACAAAGTGTGTTGTCATCCCCTATCCTGTAAGAAAGAGGTGGCACCTCAAGGCTCACATTCCCTGGGCAGGACTCTGGCTTATGATTAAAACAATGTCCAGCTCAAAACAGGGACTCAATACACAGAGGAAGAATGAAAAATAACATACCAACCAAACTGGTCACATTGGTTTCCTTGAGCACAGAGAGGGCAGGAGAGGTGAGGGGGGGAGAAGGACCGTAAAATGAAAAGAAAACTGTCCATGATAAGAATGCATGTGTAGTGATAAATGTTTCACATATGCATAAAACTAAGCATGTCTGAGTTTGCGTGTGTATCTTGTTAAAGAAAAAAATTATTCGTGACAGTTGTTCAAGATGGTAATGAAGATTTTATTCAAAGGGGCTACTACAATGGGGTTTTGTAGTAAGGGAGAGAGAGAGGGCTCAACTCAGAATGAAACAAGAAAAGGTGAAAATTTATAGCCAAGAAGCAGCTCAGTGGATAGAAAATTACTGGAAGGAAACCTCAGTAAGAAGGGATGCTGACAGCCAACATAACGCCATTTTCAGCAACATGGATGCTCCTGGAGAATGTCATTCTAAGTGAAGTAAGCCAGAAAGAGAAAGAAAAATACCATATGAGATTGCTCATATGTGGAATCTAAACAAAGAAACAAACATAAATACAAAATAGAAACAGACTCATAGACATAGAATACAAACTTGTGGTTACCAAGGAGGTGGCAACGGAAGGGACAGACTGGGATTTCAAAATGTAGAATAGATGAACAAGGTTATACTGTGTAGCACAGGGAAATATATACAAGATCTTCTGGTAGGTCACAGCGAAAAAAATATGACAATGAATGTGTGTATGTTCATGTATAACTGAAAAATTGTGCTCTAACCTGGAATTTGACACAACATTGTAAAATGACTATAACTCAATAAAAAAAATGTTAAAAAAAAAAAGAAGGGATTCTGGCTAAACCAGCCTAACAGGATACCTGCTGAAAGCAGGCAAGAGTGATCAGATATAAACTCAACACACCTGGAAGAGGTCTTACCGTAGTTGGCACTGCTGTCAATTAGTTAACAGCATGCTGGGCATGCAAATCCCGGTAGGGGAGTGTCCGTGGACATGAGTAACCAAGAAGACAGGTCAGAACCACCATGGGATAGGAGGTGAGGGTGTCAACAGCGAAGGGGAAAGACTGCCAAAGACAGAAGTTGCCCAGGACAGCCCTGCCCCAGCTGCCCAGCAGTGGCGTCCTCTAGTCCTCGTGAAGCAAGGTTGCCTGGAGTTAAAGTTCAAAGCAACTGCAGTGCAAGGGCAGGGTGTCCCAGAGGCCGGAGGGACTGACTCCTTGGCCCTCGTCGCCGTGCAGCTCTGTGGCTGCCAGGGAGAAAAGCCCCGGGACAGAGACGTACAAATCTTCCACACATTTTTAAAGACCGTAGACGTGCAGAGGCGACCAACAATCTCAGTATACTCAGAGCTGTCCTGGTTTTAACGCTGAGTGTCCTAAGTCTTGGGAAACACCCAATTCCAGGCAAACCAGGCCAGTCGGTCACCTAATTAGAGGTTGTAAGGGAGGACATGGGGTTTAGCATCACCTTCCCTCCCTGTTCACTGATAACATGAGATGCTGTTTAATACGGCTGGCTTGGTTTCTGTAGGAAAGCCAGACATCGAATTAATAGGTTGCTCATATTTGATAATTAACTGGGACTATATGCAATCTACATGATTACCTTGTTTCCTTTATACCATGACACCACATATCACATTATTATTTTTTATTATTGTCTCTACTACTGGATCACTAGGTAATAAAGTATTTTTAATACACTCCAGTGAGAACAGTTGTAAAAAAATTTTATTCTCCACATACTATTTCTAAAAATTTACTATGAAATTCCATTACTGAGAATTTCGGGGATGGAGGAGGTGGGAGGCAATATCTCTTGGCTGTTTTTTTTAAATTTTATTTTACTGAGTTACAGTCAGTTTACAATGTTGTGTCCATTTCCAGTGTAGAACACAATTTTTCAGTTATAAATGAACATATATATTTTCATTGTCACATACTTTTTCACCATGAGCTACCACAAGATCTTGTATACATTTCCCTGTGCTGTACAGTATAACCTTGTTTATCTATTCTATATATACTTGTCAGTGTCTACAAATTTCAAACTCCCAGTCTGTCCCTTCATATCGCAAAGTCAAGGAAACTATATCACTCTTTGAAAAGTTTTTAAAAATCCATAATTTCTCTGATCATTCCATACTTTATTATCTGTAATTTTCCAAAACATCTCTTTTCATGATTCGAAAAGACATCTGTCTGCTTTGGTGGTTTAGATTGTATTTTCCTCTGAGTTTACCTTCTCTGTTTTATGGGTTTCAACAGGGTCAGTGGTTCTCAAGTCTGATTATAAGAAGCCCTTGCTTTCCAAGGTACAATTGGTCATTGGTCTTAATTCAGGTCATGGCAGTTGCATTTCTACAGAAATAAAGCTCAAGTTAGAATTACACTCTGATCCAAAACCCACTAATAGCAAGCAAATCATAACCCAGTAAGTACAATCTTAAAGGCAGAACTACCACAGTAACCCACTTTGAGTGTTTCAAGGGTCATGCTCCCTGCCATTGTCTTTGGGATTATGCAAGGAGAGTAGAAAACAGTTCATCCTTGTTTAGTAGATGAGGACACTGTGTCCCATGGAGATGAAGTAATTTGGTCAAAGTGAAACTGGGTTTAGTGGCTACATTTACGGGAACTGGAAAATAATGGGAGCATTGCTGGAGCTTCACAATGGCGTTGTAATCTGAGTTCAAACTGCTGAGTCAATGTATGAGGGCAAGGACTTCGGAAACTAGACAGCAAAATGTTCTTAAGGGGAAGTGAGAGACAACTTTATTCAGCACTCTAATTTTTTTTTTGCAAAAGTTTTAAAATAAGAGTTAGTAATGTTGATGCACTGAGAGAACCATGGAACATTTCCATACTTTCTCACAGAATTATAGTGAAATCAGATTATCCCAGTCTTTCCCAGCCTGTTAGTAACAATGCTACCACAAATGTTAACAATCTTACAACTCTGAGCGCCTCACTACCTGCTCATTCTGGCACGCAGTCCCTACCAAAATGTCCCCCTGCTCTTGTGAATAAGTCCCCAAGGGCACATCAGTAGACTCAAATGCAAGCCCCTTCTCTGCTGGGCCTCTCTCCCTGGTTGTAGTGCCCTTCACTGCAGCTCTCATGACCTTTGAGCCCAGTTGTGCAGGCTCAGCCGCCCTATTGCCCCACAGTGCCCAGATGGGAACAATGTTCCTGTCACTCCAGGTCAAGGTGGCTCATCTGGGCCCTGATCCTCCCAAAGGCTACTGAAACTGCATCAGTAACACAAGGCTGTTTTGTTCATTACTCACCCAGTTTTAGAGATCCACAGAGAGGAAGGAGAGTGTGGCTCAGGGGCAGGGTGCATGCTTAGCATGCACAAGGTCCTGCGTTCAATTCCCCAGTACCTCCATTAAAATAAATAAATAAACCTAATTTCCTTGAAGAAGAACTTTTAAAACAAATCCAATTTGTGAGATAATATCAACTTGTGGTCAAGATCTCTGGGGTCATTCTGCCTCGAGTTGAATCCTGGCACCACCATTCATTGGCTGTGTGGCTTTGAGTGCCTTATATAACTAATCTCTTTATTTCTGTTTCCCTGAATTTGAAATGCAGACGATGCCTTCGAGTTTGTCCTGATGCACTAATAACTGTGTATTAAAGGGCTTAATCTAGGCCTGACTTCAGTTAGCTCTCGATAAATGTGCTATTATTCTTTCTGTTGACACTGGTAATTGTGAATAAGACACAGACTTGTACTCGAGATGCTTCCAATCTAGTTGGATTTATTTGGGTCAGCCGAGTTTATTTCAATTCAACTCTTTGTAATAGACAAATAATGCAAAGTATTTTTCTCAAAAATGTAAAACTCTATGAAGGGAGGCTGTTTAGTACACAAGTAACTGTAAAAAAGACAGTAAAAAAGAAGTGTGCACAAGGAAAAAGGTAGTAGACACAGAAATAGTGGCCAGAAAATCTAAATTTTATAGTAATATAATCCAGGCTACATTGGTTGACCCGCGCTTCCCAAACACACAGCATGGGGAGCCAGGATGGATTCACATTTTAGGAACTTTCCACCTGTTCAACTAAAGGCAGTAAGTAATAGGGACAGAAAGATGAGTTCTGAGCCAACAGCACTAAAATCAAATCAGCGGGACCAAGATCAGCTGACCAGGCTGAAGGGCAGGGCAACACTAAACAAGGGAGGCACCACAAGGACCAGTGAGTCAAAAGCAGAAAGATGAGGGTCTTGCGGGGCAGGGTATAGCTCAGTGGTAGACTGCATGCGTAGCATGCACAAAATGCTGGGTTCAATCCCCAGTCCCTCCATCTAAAAATAAATAAATAAACCTAATTAACTTCCCCTTAGATAAATAACATTGTACAACAAAATTAAATGTCTAAAATTTTTTTTAAATAAATAAACTTTCTCCTCAGGACTACCTCATCTTAGATATTGACCAAGAAGCCCTATCCCATGCCCTAACGTTGTTTTTTAAAAAAAAAGAGAAAAAAAAAGATGAGGGTCTTGGCTGTAGCTTCAGTGGGAGTTTGGATGTCCAGAATTTTTTTCCCGGGCAGTGGTTTTCACTTTTTCACTTCTTGCCTCTTAAAACGATGTTAAACAAATAAGCAAACAAATTAAACCTATTCAAATCCACATGCATTTTTAGGTTAACATTTAAATCGCTTGATCATTAGTTTATAGATACAAAGAATATATTTTCCAGGATATTGCAGGCAGGTTTTAACACACTTTTGTCAAATTCTTGGGGTCAATTTGGCTCTTTTATTTTATGGAAAATAAACACCCTTTGACCTATGTGCCAAAACTAGCCCTCATCATCAAACAAGTCAGCCAAATTGTGTTGTGTCCAACTCACATCTTGACAGAAAAATTCTTACTTTATTGTCTAGTTCAGATAAATATGGTCTTAGGAGTCTGAGTGAAGACTTGACAAGAGCCTGTTGCTTAAATGAGAAATCACTCTCTCAGGGTCGAGGCTTTCTTAAACTGTCCCTTTGCTTGGCCCTTGGAAGCACTGAAATCCATGGTCCACGATCAGATTTGAGACGGATGGAGAATCTTAAGTGAAGTGAGTAAAGGATGACTGTGGAAGGGGATGTGGGAAAGAATTCCCAAAACAGTGACACTCTTTGGAGCAGGCTAGCTGTGGGAAAGAGAACATGCCTCAGGCAAGAATCTGAAAATTCATTATTTAAAAGGTATCAATGGCCAAGTCAGCCCTGGAAAAATCTTCCCATGTCCGAAGGAGTATACATATCCCAGCTAATAACAATAACCTAAGTTCCCTCAAGTTCAGACTATGTACTAGGATTGAATGAATTAAAAAGTACACTGTCAAGATAGCCAGTAACAGTACTAAGAAAAATTACTCCAAACTTGGAAATAAAACAAGGAAATGCCACATCCATCAACGTCAGGCTAGAAGACAATTGTTTTCTTTTGTATTTAATTTTATTGAAGTATAGTCAGTTTACAATGTTGTGTCAGTTTCTGATGTACAGCACGATGCTTCAGTCACACGCGGGTATACATATATTCGCTTTCATATTCTTTTTCACCGTAAGATGCGACAAGAATATTGAATATAGTTCCTTGTGCTACACACAGAAGACAATTGTTGAATAAGCCCACCTAAGAGCCATCTAACTCTAGGGAGAAGTTTGATTATTTACTTTAACTATGTATTATTGATTAGGTCCAGATACTTTACAGCCCTGCAAAGTGAGAATTTTTCCCATAAGAAACTGATGAGTTGACTTTCTTTTCCATGGTGGGAAAATAAGATAAGCCCAAATGTTACAGCTTAACTGCCCTGTAGGATATTAACTAGGGCTGCATCTAATTTAGCAATTTTAATTTATTATTCCTTTTTGTTCTCTTTGATTGTAGCAATCATAGTTTTTCAAATTCTCTTTTGAATTCACTTTATGGGTTCCCTTATTAATAACATAATGAAATATTGGTATGTGCTCACCATCTCTTTGGGTTAGAAGTATGTTTCTAACATTTAGACAGTTACTTGTTGACAGAGAAATATACACAAAGTAGATAGAAGGTACAAGGAAAGAATATGTGATACGGAAGAGGAGATATGACAAAGACCTGGCAGAGATTATTCCTGAGTTGAGGGAGAAAAGGAAGCTATTCTATACAGAGAAAGACTTAGGTATGGGGGCACAATGACATGGGTGTAGAATGGTACTAGATGATGAGGCTGAGAGGTGGACAAAAGCTACCCTGGGCCATGCATGTCATGCTATTGGGTTGGATGGAGCCTTGTCTTGTATAAAAAAGGGAGAACTTGAAGAATTTTTAGAAAGGAAGTGACATAATAAGATGGATTTGTATTAGAAAGACCAATTTTGTATGAAGAGTGCATGCATAGGTGGAAGTGAACCCAAAGATAAAGACACTAAACTACTGAGAGATGAGAAGGGTATGAATTTAGGCAGTGTCAGTAGGAATGAGCAGGTGCAGAATGATTTGAGATATAGAATAAACAGGACACAATGGTTGCCTCAACGTGGGGGTGAGGAAGGAGAGGAAGGAGGTGAGAAAAGGCACAAGTAACATTTGGTAATTGATTATGAGGGAGTGGCAAGGCGAGGGAGGAGCTGACCTACATGAGCAATAATTATCGCTTTAGGCATAGAGATTGTATCAGGTGGCAGCAACACGCATACTCAGCATGTGGAACACAAAGAACTAGGACAAGAAGGAGAGTCGTTACATTTCTAAATTTTTACATAGTTCACATACATTGTCTGCCTGGATCACTCAAAATTCCATCCTTCCATAATAAATGTTGGCCCACTCGACCTGATTCTGAATCATCCTAGTATGCATAACAGCTTAACATACTTTTTTCCAGAAGATAAATCACTTTTGCCTTTTAGCCAAATTTTCCATGTGTAATGCTTTGCTGGATGGAATGAAAGGAATTGAAAAGATTAAGTAAGTCTATTTCTCCATTAAAAAAATAAGTTAAAGTGAATCTTTTCAAACAACACACAAATACAGAAATAAATACAGAGTCGTGTATACATGAAAGAGTCTAAAATCATTGACAACTCAGTGCAACAAGCAAGCACACTCATCACCCAAATCTTAGTTTCTAAGAACTACTCTGTAAGAAAAGGAAACAAGAATGGCTGATTCTAGGGTTGGACTGAGGAGATACAAAATTAACCTGGAGCATCTTGTAGTGTCAAAAAGTAACAAAGTTCTAAAGTAAAAATAGTGATTTCTCAAAAGGACACAGAATACCTGAAAGAGCCCCTAATAGGCAAAAATAGGACAATCTGAACAGCAAAATAAATAATGACAGAATTTTAGGCTTAGGTTGACTTTTTTCTTCTTTCAATACTCTAAAGATGTTGCTCCACTCTCTTCTACCTTGCATTGTTCCTAGTGAAAAATATGGTCTCATTCTTGACATTGTTCCTCTGAATATAATGTGTTTTTTTTTTTACTTGGGCTGATTTTAAGACATTCTGTTTACAACTAGTTTTAAGCAATTTGATTATGACGTACTTTGGTCTAGTTTTCTTCTTGTTTCTTCATGCTTAAGGATTATCAAGCTTCTTGGATCTATGGGTTTATAGGCTTCATAAAATTTGCAAAATTTTGGCCATTTTTTTTTCAAATATTTTCCTGTCCCTCCCTACCTATTCTCATTTGGGGACTTGAATTCCATGTTAGGTCAGTGTGTGAAGTTGCCAGACACTGAGGCACTCCTCACTGTTTCCCAGGTTTTTTCCACTCTGTATTTCATTTTGCATAGCTTCTATTGCTGTCTTCAAGTTCACTAATCTTTTTTGCCAAGTCTAAGCTGTCATTAAACCTTTCCAGTGTACTTTTTATCTAGACATTTTATTATGTACTACATTGCCAAAAATAACCACAGCAGGATTTCTTTGTATAACCTGAATGGCCGGTTCTGTGATTCTGCTTAGAAGAGACATGGTTGATATGACAAATTTCTTTAGAACTGATGTTTTTCCAGGACCCTTGTCTTTGAATAGCCCTTCTAGGAGCTGCCTTGAAGGAAGACTTCAGGTCTGTTTATGTGGTTGAAGAAGTTCTTTTGGATGTGTGTGTATTTATGTGTGTGTTAAGGGGAAGGTGATGGAGATTGGGAAGGAATGCTGGGATATCAAAGGAAGAAAGGCTCACATTGATGGTGGAATCCTGGTGTGTTTCACTCCTGTACCCCCGAGTACAGTTCCTTTCACTCTTTGTTTTCTTACTGTCTGCCAAGGCACTTCACTCACAGAACCTCAACAATTGCTCTATTTCTCTTTCTAGCCCCATGACACTACTAGAAGCATCAGTGTCTTAATAAGCAGTTCCCAAACTTTAGCCTCAGGGAAAATTCCACTATTCTAGGTGTTCCACTTCTTTGCAGAGGAGCTGAGCAATCTGGCTGAAGTAAGTGCACTTTATTAGCTGCTCTCACATCCAGTCTATAAAATGTAAGTGCACTTTATTAGCTGCTCTCACATCCAGTCTATAAACAAGGCCTTTCGGTCCTGTCTCCAATCTGTCCCTTTCTCTCCTTCCCTATTGCCATCACTCTATGCAATCTCCACCATATCTTATCTGGACTATTGAAGTAGCCCTATACCTGGTTCTCTTCCTTCTGTTCTTGCCCTGCAAAGCTGCCAAATGAGTTTTTATCCATTTGTTTAATTATTTCATTTGAGCAGATTCTACGAGTTTAACAGATCAAAAGGAATATCTACATAAAAATGTGGCTTATATTGTCTAATTTGTTAACTCCAAAAAGTTGAACCAACTTACACTTCACTGGTAGAGTATTTACACCTTCACCAACTTCAAATATTATCATTCTGTTTAATCTTTGCTGTTATCAAAATGGAAAATGATGTTTCATTGTCACTTAATTTACATGTCTTTGGTTACCAAACAGACTGAATATATCTTTTCATGTTTTTTGGCAATTTATACTTGTCCTTTTGAAACTGCCTTTTTCATGATTCTTTGCTTATTTGATGGGGAACAGATTTGGAGAAAGAGATTTTAAAATGATATATAGAACTCTTCATAAAATACAGATATTAACCTTTTCACCGCCCTATATGTTACATAATTTCTCCCACAAATTTATTTTATTGCTGCCTTTACTTATTATTTTTTAACCAAGGATCCAAGAAAGGTTGTTTATATTTGGTCGTTAGGTACCTTTAGTTTCTTTTTAATATGGAACTGTCACTCCCAAGTTTTTGTATGCATATAGTCTCTTACTTCTGTTAATTACTGTTCTATATATGCACCTGTCACATTAAATTTATCCATCTCCTTTCTAATGGAGGTCCAGCTTGTCTCCCATACCCTCCTCCCACAAGTAATGGTACAATACAAGTTCTTACCAATATCCTTTTATGACTGATGTAAGAATTTCTCTGGCATACATAAGCATGGTTTGTTGGGTTGTTGAGCAGTGCATATTTACATCAATAAGAATTACCTGTTTCTTTCCAGAAAGGTTTTACCACTCTAAATTCCCACCAGCAGTAGACTACTGAGACTTTTATCTTGTTTGACCATGTACTGGCAGCAAAGGTAAATTTCTAAGTATATCTCATTTGATCTCCTCCATATATAAATGAAGATTAAAATACTTACCTTATAATATTGAGATGAAGATTAAAGGTAACAGAACATGTAAATCACCTAGCACCAAACACTCACTCACTAAATACTAGCCGGTGTTACTATCATGTCTCTCCTATTAGGTTTTCTGCTCCTTAATGGCATGTATAAGTTTTCACCTACTTCTGCCTGTCTCTCCTCTCCCATCCCTAATCTTTGAATTAGTAATTGCCATGGGGGGGTACCTTTATTAACCTGGTAATTTATTTCTAGAAATGACAAGCTGAGTGGCAATAGTCTTGATTCCAGCATACATCATAAAAGATTTTGGTAAGAAGAAATCACATTTAAGTAGTTTATTTTATTAGATGCTGTGCAGTCAAGGATTAACTCAGCAGGTCTGGGTTGCCCAAAGCCTACATATTGCAAACAAAGGTTTGGCCCTTGACTGGCTTCTGGGAGACAACCTCTAAGCCCTTGGAATACCCTTATAAGCCTGATAAGAATGGCTTGATTTGCCTGGAGTCTGGGCTACACTAGGAAGTTTATGCCAACAATGTGATTTACGATGGGGGCTTTTGGCCACTTGGTATCAGTTTCATCTCTGGAGGGGCTGAGGCCTGAGTACCTAAGGTCAGTCACTTGATGCTCCATGCTATATGTCTGGCCCCCAATAAAAACCTTGGATCCAAGGCTCAGGTAAGCTTCCTGATTACCACAACTTCATGCTCATTGTCACACATTGTTATAGTGTTAAGGTGTAATTAAGCAATGTCCGTAGACACCATTCAGAGAAGACAACTGGAAATGTGTGTGGTCTCTCCTGGATTCAGTCCTATGTGCTTTTTACCTTTGCTGACTTTGATCTGCATCCTTTCACTGTAATAAACCATACCATGAGTTTAACAGCTCTTCTTTTTCAATGAAAATTTTTATTAGATTATTTTTCATGTATTTTCTCCAGCTTTATTGAGGTGTAATTCATGAATAAAAATTTTGTGAAAAATTTTGGTGTTCAACTGTTTATTGATAGTCATATAGATCAATAAATAGTCACCTCAACCAAGCTATTTAACATGTCCATCACCTCATACAATCGCCATTTTCTTCTTTTCTTTTCTTTTCTTTTTCCCTTTTCTTTTTTTTCTTTCTCTCTCTCTCCTTCGCTTTCTTTCTTTTTCTTTCTCTGTGATGAGAATACTTAAGCTCAACCTTCTTAGCAAATTTCAAGAATACAATACAGTACTGATAACCACAGTCACACTGCTGTAGGCATTAGGTCTTCAGAACTCATCTTGCATAACTGAAATTTTATACTCCTTGACAAAGATCTCCCATTTTCCCTCCCCCAAGTCCATAGAAACCACCATTCTACTCACTTCTTCTAGGAGTTTGGCTATTTTAGATTCCACATATAAGTGAGATAATATACTACTTGTCTTTCTGTGTTTGGCTTGTTTCACTTAGCAAAATGCCCTCTAGGCTCATCCACATTGTCACAAGTGATCATATTTACATCTTTTAAAATGATGAATAATATACAATTGCATAGACATATACATGTATATAACACATTTGTTTAAACAATCATCTGGAGATGAATGTTTCGGTTGTTTCTATATCTTGCCTATTGTGAACAATGCTTCAAGAAACAT
Source organism: Vicugna pacos (assembly GCF_048564905.1). Taxonomy (NCBI): domain Eukaryota; kingdom Metazoa; phylum Chordata; class Mammalia; order Artiodactyla; family Camelidae; genus Vicugna; species Vicugna pacos. The sequence continues at coordinate 208,176 of NC_132990.1, forward strand.
GAGAGTACAAATATCTCTTTTAGCTTCTGATTTTATTTCTTTTCCATATATACCCAGAAGTGGGACTGCTGGATCATAGAGTAGCTCTATTTTTTTTTTTTTTGGAGGGAAACTGTATACTGTTTTCCACATTGTCTGTACCAATTTACGTTCCCACCAGCAGTGTCCAGCGTTCAATTTTGTCCACATTCTTGCAACACTTGTTTTTTTTTTATCTTTCCTATAACAGCCATTCTCACAGGTTTGATGTGGTATCTCATTGTGGTTTTTATTTGTATTTCCTTGATGTTTAGTGAAATTGAGCATCTTTTCATATACCTGTTGGTCATTTCAGGTTTTTTTTTCTCTTAAGTTGCATGAGTTCTTTATATATTCTGGATATTAACTCCTTATTGAATATATAATTTGAAAATATTTTCTCCCATTCAGTAGATAGCTTTCTCACTTGGTTGATTATGTCCTTTGTTGTGCAAAAGCTTTTTATGCAATCTCACTTCTCTAATTTTCCTTTGTAGCCTGTGCTTTTTTGGTATCATATCACAAAAAATATTTGTCTGGATTTTCCCCTACGTTTTCTTTCAGTAGTTTTACAGTTTCAGGTCTTATCTTTGAGACTTTCATCCATTTTGAGTTGATTTTTATGAACAGTGTAAGACAAGGGCCCAATTTCATGGTTTGCATGTGGATATCCAGTTTTCCACATACCATAACATATGTACCTTTCAATTAGGGCCATTATTTTCCTACAGCCTCAGATGTTGAAGTAAATTATCTGGAGTTCCAACTTTTTGACTTTGATTAGCACAGAATTAAAGGTAAGAATAAAGGTCTATTTAATTCTTATCATATAACTGTCAACATTATGCAACAAACAATTCATCTCCTAAAAATTACTTTTATAGCCCTCCAAATCAAGGTCCCAGACTTCACAGTGCCATCATCCAACATTACTTACATTGTTATATTTTTGGCAATGCACTTTAACTGGGATTTGCACAAACTGGTATGTACGTGGAAGATAATCAATAAAGATGACAGGTTCATCCTGGCATTGAAAACAAATGGAATTAAACATTTTTGTGTAGATATAGAAGAGAAAACCAGAATCAAAGCATGGCTGAAATAGACAAGCAGTTTTGGGTTTAATAAAAGGACACAATTTCAAAAAATGACAGCCATCCATAAATAGATTGGGTCTATTTAAAATGTCTTCTTCCCTAGCTATATTTAAGAACAGGGTAGATGACAACTGGCCAACCTCAGGCCGGTTGTCACCTATCCTGTTGGGGGAATTTCCTACTCTCAATTTAAGGCCGGTGGCTTCTAAAATCCTGTCAGTTTCCTAGTGCTGACTGAAGAGTCTTCAGTCAAGGCCAAGTAGCTGTAAAGTCCCTGAGAGAAGGGGCAGTCTAGGTCGACTACCTGAGCTCAGGAAAAGAACTTATGTGTTTTTTCAGGAAAAACTGATTCTGAACACCAGTTTGCTTTGGGAAGCAGTGTCTGATCAGTGACTGTAAATGAAGGTATAACTCAGTACACCAAGTGCTGTTGACTTGTGTCCTCTGAAAATTTATATGTTGAAGCTCTAATCATCAAAGTAATGGAATTTTGAGATGGAGAATTTGGGAGGTAATTAGGTTTGGACGAGGTCACTACGGCAGAGATCTTCTTGATGGGATTAGCGCCCTTATAAGATACACCAAAGAGCTTGCTCTCTTTTTCTCTCATGTGAGGACACAGTGAGGTGGCCATGTGCCAGCTAGGAAGATCTCATTAGAATCTGACCTGCTGACACCCCAAGCTCAGACTTCCAGCCTCCAAATAAGAAATAAATTCCTGTTGTTTAAGCCATCCAGTCTATGGTATTTTGTTATGGCTGCCTGAGCTAGGGACACTAGCGCAAGGCGTGGGAGGGACCTAAGCTGGTGGATATACAGTCTACCTGAGTCTCTTTAATAAGGAGGAAGACTTACGTTCTTCAGAATTTCAAAGTGTTTATCATCTTTGAAGGAAGCATTGAATGCTCAAATATCAAACAGGAAAAAATATTCTAGTATATTTGTACCCCTAATTTGTGGAGAAGGTCCTTTCTGTTGCGTTAACTCTTTAACTAGCCAAGTTGTTTTCCTTTTATAGTTTAGTTTGGCGTCTGCAAAGCAGTATGTGCTATCCTGCCAGTAATTATAACAATATTTATGGAGTCACGATTAGTATTTCAGATTTCTGTACATCAGCTACTTATCCTAAGAGGATCAGAGGCTTTGAGTAATCTGTTCATATTCACCATGTTGGTACCATGAAGCAGTTCTGGACTGAAACAAAGACCTGGTGTTTTCTAAGACTGCCCTTCCCATGAATCCCACCGTCCAGGTAAGCTCTCCGTCAGCTTCTTTTTAGATTTTGGAAAAGGAACAGAATATTGTAATTACAGTGCGTATGTCACTTTTTCAGTACAGTATTCCAGACCTGGGAGCTGTTTCTGTGTCAGAAAGTGCCCATCTCTACAGCTGTTGAGAGCAACAGGAAAGAGTTGTTTGGTGATTTGGTGTCGAACCAAGGTGAAAAGTGTCATACAGGAACCCTCCCCACCTGAGCCTCCCAGACTCGGCTTTTCTCAGGAAAAAGAAATACGATTGGCGGTCCTGGGAGATGACGCACTTCCGGCGCGCTGCGAAGACCGAAGCCAAGACAGTCGAGACGTGTAGGTGTGGCCTTAGGTGAGCGGGCGCTGCTGGAGGATTTGGGCGCAGGCGCCGAGCTTGAAGCTGGAGCTGAGATCCGGGGCAGGGCTGCTGCCCCGCGCCGGCCTGTGGGGAAGCGGGGGCGGGGCCGGCGCGAGGCCTCCTGACTGCCCTGGGTGGCAAGTGCTGCGGCGGGCCGCTGAGGAGTTGGCCTCCGTGCGCCGGCTGCGGCTGGTGGCCTCTGCCGCTGCGCTCCTCGGCTCGCTTCCTCTACGGTTCCGGCCACGACTGCCCTCGCAGCCCTCGGCGTCGCCACTGGCGCCGCCGCCTGCCCAGCAGGCCGCTTTGGGCCGCGGAGCCCATGAGAGCGCGGGCCCCCCCGCCGCAGTTGCGGCGTCGCTGTAGTCCCGGAGCGCCCCGAGCCGGCGCGGGCATGGCCGCGGCATGAACGCCGAGACGCCGCCGGAGCCTGAGGAGAAGGCGGCCTTCGAGCCCGAGGCGGGAGCCATGCCGGAGAAGCGCGCGGGTGCGCGGGCCATGGGCGGCAGCTCGGTGAGCGCGGGCACGGAGTCCGAGCGCGTTGCTCAGCCCGGAGCCCGGGGTCCGGGGAGGCTGGGCGGGGTCGCGGCAGGAGTCCGGGAATGCGCAGCGCGGTGGTGGGTGCTCGTCCCCTGGGGGAACCGTCCTCTCGGGCCCCGAGAGGGGCTCTGTCTCTCGGAAAGTCTGTCCTTTCCCGAGTCAGCCAGCCGAATTCCTCACTGCTAGGGTTTCCCAGCGCTGCTCGTCGCTAGACAGAAATTTAGGCGACTTGGTTATTGTTTCAAAAGACACCCGACGTGGGCCCGTGAATATAACTCATTTGGCTCTTTCAGAATTCTCCGTACGTGTTATGGTCCTACTTTGATGGTGTACTTTCTGTCTTGAGCTTACTTAGAGGATGTATGGAGAGCCTTTAGAGCCGGCCTTAGGCCCTGGACCGGGAAGTTGGCGTTGGAGGCTGAGCAGCGCCTCCCTGTCCCTTCCCGGTTCTTTGGGCGGTCGCACAAGCGGTTGGTGAACAGGAAGATGGTATCAGAGGAAGCTGCCGATCCTAGGGCCCGGCTGAGGAGCATGTTCAGGCTAGTGTCTTTCCAATTTCATGTGATATTCAGATGACTTCTGAAACACGGGTTTAATCGGTGGAACAGGCTTTGCCAGAGGCGCTTTGGTTTTTGACGGTGAAACTAAGCATAGAGTCTGTCATTTCTTAAGACCTTTTTCTTTGGTGGGAGTAGGTCTATTGGGACAGAAAGTATAGAAACATTACAATAAGTAGAACCTAATGCCAAGGAGACTTTTTTCAAAGAAAAATAGAAATTATAGGAAAGTTAAATACATGCAGTTGGTCTCAGATTTTTAGCTTATGTATTTTAGTTTGCTTTTAAAGAATGCTAAATGATGTTGAAGGCCCCTCCCTGCCTAAGTGACTTATTTTGGGGGAAAAAAATTAGAGGTTCCTCATTCAAAAGATAACATTTCTCAGTTTTTTGTTTTTTTGGTAGAGGGAGGGAATTTCTATAGAACTGGTTTTTCTCCTTTTATTTTTGATTACATAAAAAGTAGACTTGCCATTTTCCTGCCCCCTAAGCCAAACCCAGCTGCCAGCGCCTTCTCCTGTCTTTGAATTGATAGACCGTAATTATAATTACTAACCAGTGGCCATCCTCGTAACCTCCTTCGTCCTTTCCCACACCCTCATGGCGGTGCATTAGTAAGTCTAGCTAAGTTTATAGGTAAAGATTTTAGGTTTTTAAGCTTTTCTGCATTCCTTTGGTTCAATTCCTCAGCATTTGTAACCTAGATTTTGACTCTCTCTTGATACTCCTACTTACTTTACCATCAGATTGCTCTCCACAGTATTGATTAGTACGATCTGACATGTAGATATGATCATTACTGTGGTCCTACGTATTTTCCTTGGTCCTCCTTTCTTAATAATCTAGCAAGTTGAAGCATTATAACATGATTAGGTGAGCATTCTTGGAATCCCAGTTACCACCTTTTATTATGTGTATAACTTTGGGCAAGATACATAATCTCTCAAAATTAATAATAGTGTTTGTCTTAGAGGATTGTGAGGGTTGCTACAACCTGGCACCTAGTAAGTCCCAAATAAATATTAGCTGTTACTATTTCTCAATATTTTTGCAGCATGGTTGGTCAGAATGTGTAGGTGATCCCTGTCTGATAAAAGCATTCAGTTCTTTCCCATTTACTAATCGATTCAGGAACTAGACTCCCAACCTAAAAATTAAACTTGCTAATTTTATGTGCTTGGAGCAGAAACTTTTCAGGGATGTTTACTTAAAGAAACTGAGACAGTTTATTCCCTGATTCCTTTTCCTGTGAGTCCTGATGCTAATTTGGGCACAAGTAAATGCCTGTTGAGTCTTTCCTTGTCTCTGAGGGTGCACCTAGTCAAGTATTGATAAATTGCAGTGGATACTGACAGTGAGTTTTCTTGGTGCTTGCTCTGCTTAGTGAGATGACTAGCATGGGCAGATAGCAGGGTTCAGCCACTGATACTTTTTGAAATGTGGGTTGGCAGGAAAATCAGTGAGTGCCTTTAACCATATGTATGTTCATGTCATATGCCAGTACCCCCAAATTATGCATCTTTACTATTTAGTTTGTTTCAAGCATTGCTTTCAGGTGCTACATTCTTCAGCCCCCATGATTTGACTTCATTTTAATGTGTAGAAATTTCTTTACGGTTTGATTTTAGCATATTCATGGCTTCAGATTCTTAATGCTATTAGTAATCACAGAGTCAGCTGACAACTTTTTTGTACCTTGTTTGGCAAAGATATATTGACTTGAATAATAGAAGGGAATCGAATTGCATTGCGGAAAAGGGAGGTGTGTATAGCAAACAAGTTCTTGTTTTATTGTCCTCTCTTTGCTCTATCCTTCCCTAATTGTGGGTGTACATACACCTTGAAATGATGTGTCAGAATTATTTGCATTATCATTGAATGCAGATTTTCCATAATCAGGTAAAAGAAAAGTCCTGTTGGAGTCATTTACCTTTGAGCATCTGGTAAGAATTAAGGATTTGCTGCAAAGAAAACAAAACCAAATTTAGCATACTATGTGTTTCAGAATGTTCATGGACTCCAAAAAGCCAAAACTTGGATACCAAGTTGAGATTCCTAACATAGGGCCTCTCAATATCAATTCCATTCTGGTGACATTTGATGTCTATTTAGCTGATTTTTCTCAGACTGTTTCAGAGGGATCCCTATAAAGGCTAATTCTGATTTATAAGAACAAGAATATTATATATTAATATAGACAAAATGGAAATATTACTGATGAGCAGCTTCTGTTACCAAAAAAAAAAGGCTTAAATGAGTAGGTGTATTTTATTTGTAAAAAGGTGAAAGAGGACCTAGGGCCATTTTAGGGGAAATTTTTTTTTATTATAGCTTTCACTTCTTAACACCGTTAGGAATCAATATGATCATTTCAATAACAAAATAGTGCTGGGACATTGGCACAACCAAACTCTGTCAAGTAAATTATAACAGGTGAAAGGAGAAATGAAAAGCATTTGTGAGCAGTTGATCTGTTCACTTTATAAAAGTGAGTGCATTGTGCTGTTTCATGTTTAGTATTGTGCACATCTCTGGCCAGTTTTCTATCATTAAGCCTAGCCTTTGTCAAAACACAGCCTTGTTGCTGTTGTATTGTCCTTAAGTCTGGTATAGAAAGCATTTTTTTAGACCTTGCTTCTTCGAATATCTTGAGCATCTTTTCCCACTGTTTTTCTGACTAGATTCAGTCTCTGAAGGCAAGGGACTATAGCTGTGTGTCTTATAATCTGAAATAGTCCTTTAGCAGTTGATCAATAAATTATGTTAATATAGAAATTAATCATTCAGTCTGGTTTAAACCAGGACTGTGCTTATTGATGAAATTAGCTTGTTGCTTTTCTGTCTCTTTTGGTTGGCCTTATAAAACAAATTGGAGAGTTCCGTTTTATTTGAAGAGTTTGTGTAGGATTGATAATACAATTCTAGAACTTTATAGTTCTTGGCTTTTGTGGGCTAATGTAGCTCTAGAATAATTTAGATTTTCTTCTGATTTTGTTTTTTTCTGTCAGTTTTAGTAAGTTGTATTTTGCTAGAAATTTGTCTGTTTCATCTAAAATTTCAAATAAATTGTCTTAAAGCTATTCCTGACAGCCTCTTAGGCTCTTTTTAACTACTATAGCTTCTTTTGTCTATTTTTAAAAAATTGTTGATATTGGTAATTTATACCTTATCTTTAAAAAATTAATTTTCTAGAGTCTTCTGGATTAATATTCACACATTTTCAAGTGACAATAATATCATGTCTTATTTCTGTGTATCTATATTATATGTACCAGAATATCGAGGAAAATGTTCAGTAGTAATGGTAAAAGTGCCCAGTGTTCTCTGTGTGACAGGAATATATATTTTCCCCACTGTTAAGGATGATGTTAGCTTTTCTTATATGAGAGAAACACACTTCAGTACACTATGGAAATACATCTTTTTATTCCTAATTCTCTTTCTTGCCTGTGTTCTCTCTCTGCTTTCCCCCTTCTTTCGCCTTCCTTCCTTTGCTCCCTTCCTCCTTCTAGTTCAGTGTCTCATAGAACCTTCACAAATGATCTATGGGATCTGAGGTGTGCCCTGGAGAAAGGTTGTGGCATAGCAAGGGCACTGATCTATGAAAATTGGGAGAGAAATACCGGTAATCAACTATAATAACAGTTTTCAACCCTGCAAAAACATAACATCTGTGAAGTTGGGTCAACTTCCTGCCTAGATGCCTGACTTTTTCCTATGTAGCTTTGTATTTACTTGTCTTTTTAAAATAGCTTCATTGGAATACAAAAACTGTGTATGTTTATAGTGTACAGATTTGTGTTTTGATGTGTGTACTCTTGTGAAATCATTACCACAACCAGGATAGTGAACATATCCCTCAACCTGTAAGGCTTCCTTGTGCCTGTCTGTGCTGCCTCTCTGCACCCCCACCTCTGGAGGTGAGCATTTATATGCTTCCTGTTACTATGTGGTAGTTTTTGTTTTCTAAAGTTTTGTATTAATGGATTCATACAGAATATATTTTTCTGTTTGGCCTTTTTCAACTTAGATAAATTATTTTGAGATTTATTCATGTTGCTATTATATAACTCAGTAGTGTATTCTTTTTCATTGCTCAGTAGTGTTCAGTCATATGTACATAAATACAGTGTACCATATATATGTGCATACATACAATTTACATATATACTGTTGAAGGTATGGGTACTGGTACATTTTATCCCTTAATCGCTTGGTGAACTTTTGGTTTATCACCGTTTTTTGTTATTACAAATAAAGCTGCTATGAGCATTCATGAACCAGTCTTTGAATGGAATATACTTTCCTTTCTTTTCCACTCCTAAGTATTTAGTAGATTTGGTGTAAAGTGAATACTTAGGTGTGGAATGGTTGGATCATATGGTAGATGTATTGTTTAACTTTTTAAGAATCTACCAAACTTCTTAAACCTTTAAAAATTTAATTTTAAATTTTACATTGCCACTAGCACTATGAGAGAGAGTTCCAGTTCGTCTACATCCTTGTCAACACTTGGTCAGTTATTTTTATCCCTTCTAATAGATCTTTAGTGGTATCTCACTGTACTTTCTTTTTTAACCTCACTTTGGCTAATTATGTTCAACATATTTCCATAAGCTTACTTGCCATCTGTATATCCTCTTGATGAAGAGTCCATTCAAGTCTTTTGCCTATTTATTTGTTGTTGTTGGGTTGTTTATAATTGAGTTTTAAGAATTCTTTGTATATTTGGGTTGGAAGTCTTTTATCATATTTGTTTGCAAATATTTTCTTCTGAGCAGTTTTTATTTTGATAAAATTTAACTTTATGAATATGTTCTTTCATGGATTATGGTTTTGGTTTCATATCTAAGAAATCCTAACTCAGTGTCACAAGGATTTCCTTCTGTATTTTTAGAATTTTTTTTGATTTTACAATTATGTTTATAACTCATTTTGAATTAATTTTTTATGTGGTACAAAGTATGGGTAGGAATTCTTTTCTTGTGTATGATAACCAATTGTTATCACATACGTCATCTGCTGAGAAGACTTATTCACTAAATTGCCTTTGCACCTTTGTCAAAATTCAGTTATCCATATATGTGTCAGTCTATTGTGGATTCTCTCTTCTGTTTCATTGATCTATTTGTTTATCTTTACATCAACACCACTCAATTTCTATTACTGGAGATTCATAGTAAAATTTGAAACAAGTAGAGTTTGTCCTTCAAACTTGTTCTTCTCTTTTAAAATTGTTTTGACTATTCTGGGTCTGTTACATTTTGGAATTACACAATCAACTTGTCAGTTTCTGCAAAAAAAATCTGCCCTAGTATTTTCATTGGGAGTATATTGATCCTGAAGATCAGTTTAGAAAGAATTGTAAACAATATTGAGTCTTCTGATCCATAAATGAGATATCTCTTTATTTTACGCCTTTAATTTCTTTCAGCTGTGCTTAATTTTCAACAATTTTTTTGCATCATTTGTCACATTATCCCAAGTATCATACCTTTTTGGTGCTATTAAACATGTAATGTAAATGTAATGTAAATGTACATTCTTAAGAAATTTTAAATTTACAACTGTTTGTTGCCAAAATATAGAAATACAGTTGATTGAAAAAAATTTTAATTGTAATATATGTAACAAAATTTACAATTGAATTATTTTGTGTGCAGTTCACTAGCGTTAAGTATATTCACAGTGTTGTGCAGACAATTTCCAGAACTTTTTCATCTTGTAAAACTGAAACTGTATATTCATTCAATAGCAACTCCCCATTTATCCCAGCCCCTGATAATCACCAGTCTGCTTCAGTTTCTGAATATTGACTACTTTGGGTACCTCGTATAAGTGGAATCACTTATCTTTTTGTGTCTGGCTTATTTCACTTAGTATAATGTCCTCGAGACATGTTGTCTTCAAGATTGTTGATGTGTGGCATGTGTCAGGGTTTTCTTCAAGACTGGATAATATTCCATTTCCTGTATATGCCACATTTAATTTCTCCATTTACCTGTTGATGAGCACTTGGGTTGCTTCTATCTTGCGGCTATTAAAAATAATGCCACTGTGAACAGGAGTGTACAGACCCCACTTTGAATTCTTTTGCATGTCTACCCAGAAGTGAAATTGCTGAATCATTGGATAATTCTGTTTTTAATTTTTTAAGGAACCACTAAACTGTTTCCCATGGTGGCTGCACCATGTTACATTCCCACCAACAATGGACCAGGGTTATAGTTTCTCTATATCCTCCTCAACACTTGTTATTTTTTGTTTTGTTTTTGTTTTGAATAGTAGCCATGCTGATGGGTGTGAGGTGATACCTCATTTTGATTTTGCATTTTCCTGATGATTAGTATGTTGATTATTTTGTCATATGCTTATTGGCCATTTGTATATTTTCTTTGGAGAACTGTATATTCAAGTCCCTTGCCCACTTTAAAATTGGATTATTTGAATTGACTCCTTACCATATACATGCTTTGCAAATATTTTCTCCATAAGTTGCTTATCCCTCTGTTGATTGTGTCCATTGATGCACAAGTTTAAAATTTTCATGAAGTCCAATTTATCTGCTTTTGTTGCCTGTGTTTTTTGGTGTCATATCCAAGAAATCATTGTCAAATCTGATGTCATGAAGCTTTTTCTCTATGTTGTCTTTTTTGTTTTTAGAGATATGACAAAAGCTGTATTTAGCCCAATTCAATACCTGGTTAGCAACATTCCTTATATTCAAGACCTATTTAATTCAGTCACTGTATATGATAAAATATGTCTGGCATTCAACAACAACAAAACAAGGCACGCTAAAAGACAATCAAAATAATACAGTTTGATGTAACAATTTAAGTATTAGGACAAGACGTATTTAGAATTACTAGATGCAGAGTTTAAAATAACTATGATTAATCATTGAAAGATCTAATGGAAAAAACAGACTTTGTGTTAAACCAGATAAGTTCTATCATCAGAGAGAGGAAAACTTTGCTATTGGCAAAGGAGCAGCTCCGCTGGCCACCAGTTCTATCATGTGACTGGATGTGTAGCCTAGAATTGCTGGTTAGCCGTCTCAAAGATTCTAATAAATTGGCTTTTTTGCTCAAACTCTCTGGGGCGGATTCTGTTTCTTGTGAATATAATTAACACATTTTAACACTTGGTATTTTTAAATGAAGACATTTAAAGTAATTTGTTGCTTTTCTTTTCACATTATATTTTAACCTTTTAAAAATTTGTCTATTTCACAGTATTGTGTTTTTTAAGTTGAAGTGTAGTTCATATACAATATTGTATGTTATAGGCATACAATATAGTGATTCACACTTTTTAAAGGTTATACTCCATTTATAGTTATTATAAAATACTGGCTATATTCCCCATGTTGTACAATACAGCCCTGTGGCTTATTTTATACCTGATAGTTTGTACCTCTTAATCCTCCACCTCACCCCTCCCCCTTCCTTCTCCCTACTGGTAATCACTAGTTCCTTCTTTATATCTCTGTCTGTTTCTTTTCATTATATTCACTAGTTTGTTATATTTTTTAGATTCCACATGTGTGTGATATCTTAGAGTATTTGTCTTTCCCTGAGTGACTTATTGCATTTACTATAATGTCCTCCAAGTCCATCCATGCTGTACACCAGAACATTTTAAGTCAACTGTACTTCAGTTAAAAAGCAAGCAAGCAACCAACCAACCCATTTAAAATACAGGAAAAAGAACTAAACAGACATTTTTCCAAAAGAGGAAATGCAGATGGCCAACAGGAACATGGAAAGTTGCTCAACATCACTAATACCAAGGAAGTGCAAATGAGATATCACCTCACACCTGTCAGAATGGACATTGTCAAAAAGAACACAAATAACAAATGTTGGCAAGGATGTGGAGAAAAGGGAACCCTTGTACACTATTGGTGGGAATGTAAATTGGTGCAGCCACTATGGAAGACAATATGGAGGTTTCTCAAAAACCTGGAAATAGAACCACCATTTGGCCCAGCAGTTCCACTGCTGGGTATATATCCAAGAAAAACAAAGACATTAATTCAGAAATATACATATACCCTGCTATTAACAGCAGTGTTACTTATAATTGCCAAGGTATGGAAGCATCCTAAGGGAACATCAATAGATGAATGGATAAAGAAGATGTAGCATATGTATATGATGGAATGCAACTCACCCATAAAAAAGAAGGATATTTTGCCATTTGCAAGCCCTTCACTTTTTTTTTTCACTTCAAAAACCAGAATTTTATAACTGGCATAAACATTCCCATTACCTCAAAAATAGCAAAATAACCTAGAAATAACGTTAACCAAGGAAGTTAGCTATACTCTGAAAACTAAAACATTGATGAAGGAAATTGAAGATGATACAAAGAAATGGAAAGATATCTTATGCTCTTGGATTGGAAGAATCAACGTTATCGAAATGGCCATACTACTCAAAGCAATGTACAGATCCAATGCAACCCCTGTCAAAATACTCAACATTTTTCACAGAAGTAGAACAATTTCAAAATTTATATGGATCCATAAAAGACCCCAAATTGCCAAAGCAGTCTTTTCTAGGTTTTTTTTCCTTTTTCTTTTTCTTCTTTTTGTTCTGTTTTCTTATGATTTGATGACTAGAGAAATTCCTTTAACATTTGTTGTAAAGCTGATTTGGTGCTGAAACCTTCGCTTTTGTTTATCTGTGGAGCTTTTGATTTCTCCCTCAAATCTGAACAAGAGCCTTGCTGGTTAAGAGTATTCTTGGTTGTAGGTTTTCCTCTTTCATCGCTTTAAATATTTCATGCCACTCCCTTCTGGCCTGAAAAATCTGGCTGATAACCTTACGGGAGTTCCCTTGTATGTTATTTGTTGCTTTTCTCTTGATTTTAACATTTTCTCATCCTTAATTTTTGTCAATTTGATGATTATGTGCCTTGGTGTGTGTCTCTTTAGGTTGATCCAGCACTGTAAGTTTAAAGTGTGCAGCATAATGATTTGACTTACATACATCATGAAATGGTTACCACATTAAGTTTAGTTCAAACATCCATCATCTCGTAGATAGAAAATTAAAGAAATAGAAAAAATTCTTTTTCTTGTGATGAGAACTCTTAGGATGTATTCTCTTTCTCTGTATATGAAAGATGTAACAACTTGCATATATAACATACAGTGGTGGTCATTATATTTATCACCTTGTGCATTACACCTCTATTTCTCATTTGTCTTACAACTGAAAGTTTGTGCCTTTGACCACCTTCATCCAGTCCCCCCTCCCCCAACCTCTCCTTCCCCTGCCACTGTTAACCACAAATCTTACCTCTTTTTGTATGAGTTTGTTTTTGAAGTATGACTGACCTACAACACTATGTTAGTTGCTGTTACACAACAAAATTATTTGGTACTTCTGTACATTTCAAAATGATCACCACAATAAGTCTAAAATATGTCACCATACAAAGATACTGCATATTTATTTACTATATTCCCCACACTGTATGCATCAATCTGTATATATGTGATTATTTTAAGCTGCTGATCTCTTTTAAGTTCAAATGGATTTTAACAACCCTGTATTTTTAATCCCTGTATCCCACATTAAACTGTTTTTGACATCGTATTTTACATATTTTTGTTTTGTGTGTCCCTTATTAACTGCTTGTTGTGGATATAGATGATTTTACTAATTCTGTCTTTAAACTTTCCCTACTAGCTTTATACATGGCTGATTTATTTATTACCTTTCTGTATGTTTGTCTTTACCAAATAAGATTTTTACCAAAAAGATTTTTCTTTTTATAATTTTAATGTTTCTAGTTGTGGCCTTTTCTTTTTCACTCAGAGAAGTCTCTTTTAACATTTCTTGTAAAGCTGGCTTGGTGGTGCTGAACTCTTGGATTTTGCTTGTCTGTAAAATTTTTGATCTCTCCATCAAATCTTAGTGGAAGCCTTGCCAGGTAGAGCATACTTGGTTGTAGGCTTTTCCCTTTCATCACTTTAAATATTGTGTCACTCCCTTCTGGTCTGTAGAATGTATGCTGAAAAATTAGCTAATAGCCTTATGGGAGTTCTGTTGTATGTAACTTGCTGCTTTTAATAGTGTCTTTATCTTTAATTTTTGCCATTTTAATTACCATGTGTCTTGGTGTGGTCTTTAGGTTGATCCTGTTTGTGATGTCTGTAATTCCTGGACCCGGAGGTCTGTTTCCTTTCCCCAGTTAAGGAGATTTTCAACTATTATGTCTTCAAATACGTTCTCTCTGCACCTTTCTCTTTCTGGGACCCCTATAATTCACATGTAGTACGCCTGATGTTGTCCTGAAGGTCTCTTAGACTTTCCTCATTTCTTATTCTTTTTCTGCTTCTGCTTCAGTGATTTCCACTGCTCTGTCTTTCATAATGCTGATCCATTCCTGTGCATTATTCAATCTACTGTTGATCACTTCTAAGTGTATTTTTCATTTCATTTATTGTATTCTTCATCTCTGGTTCTTCTTTATATTTGCTTATTGTGCATATTATATATGCACAAAAGTTTAACTTTCTGTTAAACACAAGTTTTTAATTGTAATGGAGTCCAACATAACTTTTTCTTGCATGGATGGTGACTATAGTGTTGTGTATACAAACTCATCATGAAAATGAAGGACCTTATTTTTAGGTCTACGAGCTATTTGGAGTTACTTTTTTTAGTGTAGTAATATGTACATAACATAAGATTTACCATCTTAGCCATTTTTAAGTGTATAGTTTGGTGGCATTCAAGTACATTAAAATTGTTTTGCAGACATTACCATTGTTTATCTCCAGAACTTTGTATTATTAAATTATTTTCATTAACAAAACTCAGTATCCACTAAATTGTCTAACTCCCCATTTCCCCCTCCTCCCAGTCCCTGGCAACCACCATCTACTCTCTGTCTCTATGAATTTGATAACTCTAGGTACCTTGTATAAAGAGAATCTTACAGCATCTGTCTTTATATGATGGGCTTATTTCAATTAGCATGTCTTCAAGGTTTATCCATGTTGTAACATGTCAGAATTTCTTTTTTTATTGCTGGATAGTATTCCATTGCATGCATATACCATATTTTGTTCATAGATGCATCTACCAGTGGACACTTGGGTGGCTTCTATCCTTTGGCTGTTGTCAGTAATGCTATGAACATGGATATCTCTTTGAGACCCTGCATTCAGTTCTTTTGGATATATACCCAAAAGTTGATAGAATTGCTGGATCATTAGGTAATTTTTTTTTTTTTTTAAGGAACCCCATAGTGTTTTTCACAGTGGCTATAGCATATTACGTTTCCACCAACAGTGCACCATGGTTTCAGTTTATATCCTGTCAGCATTTGTCATTTCTGGCTTTTATATTTGTTTTTTAGTCATAGCCATCCTAATGAGCACAAGGTAATATCTCATTTTGCTTTTGATTTGCATTTCCTTAATGGTTAGTGATGTTGAGTGTCTTTTCTTGTATTTGTTTGTTTTTTGCCTGTTTTTTAATCAGTTTTTTGTACCTGTGAGGACTTTTTTATGCATTCTGGATTTTAATCTCTTATCAGATACAGGATTTTCAGTGTTTTCTGCTATGGGTTGTCTTTTCACTCCATTGAATGTCCTTTGATACACAAAAGCTTTCATTTTGATCAAGTCTGATTTATCTATTTTTTTCATTTTTTGCTGCTTCTTTTGGTGTTACATCTAAGAAATCATTGCCAAGTCCGATGTCATGAAGCTTTCTCTCTTGTTGTCTTCTAAGTCTTTCAGAGTTTTAGCTCTTATGTTCAGGGCTTTGATCCATTTTGAGTTAATTTTTTGTCCGTGATGTAAGGTAAAAAGGTCGTCTTCATTCTTTTGCATGTGAATATCCAACTTTCCCAGCACCGTTTGTGGAAGGCTGCCCTTTATCTATTGAATGGTCTTAGCACCCTTGTTACAAATCATTTGACCAGTATGAAAATATTTATTTCTGGATTCTGGTATACCCCTTTGTTCTATATGTCTGTCTTTTTTGTTTGTTTGTTTCAATATGAATTTATTTATTTTGAATATTTTAATTGAAGTATAGTCAGTTTACATTGTTGTGTCAATTTCTGGTGTACAGCACAGTTTAGTCATAAGAAACATACATATATTAACTTTCATAGTCTTTTTCACCATAAGTTACTACAGGGTATCGATTATAGTTCCCTGTGCTGCACAGTTAAAATTATTGTTTATCTATTATATATATATTAGTATCTTCAAATTTTGGACTCCCAATTTATCCCTTCCCATTTGCTTCCCCCTCTGGTAACCATAAGTTTGTTTTCTATGTCTGTGAGTCTGTTTCTGTTTTGTAAATAAGTTCATTTTTTTTTTATTCCATATGACATTTTTCTTTCTCTTTCTGGCTTACTTCACTTAGAATGACATTCTCCAGGAATATCCATATTGCTGAAAATGGCATTATATTATTATTTTTATGGCTGAGTAGTATTCCATTATATAAATATACCACAACTTCATTATCCAGTCATCTGTCAATGGACATTTAGGTTGCTTTCATGTCTTGGCTATTGTAAATAGTACTGCTGTGAACATTGGGGTGCATGTGTCTTTTTGGATTAAGGTTCCTTCTGGATATATGCCCTGAAGTGGGATGCTGGATCATATGATAAGTCTATTTTTAGTCTTTGGAGGAATCTCCATACTGTTTTCAATAATGGCTGCACAAACTACATTCCCATCAGCATTGTAGGAGGGTTCCCTTTTCTCCACACTGTCTGCAGCATTTATCGTTTGTGGACTTTCGAATGATGGCCATTTTAACTACTGTAAGGTGATACCTCATTGTAGATTTGATTAGCATTTCTCTGATAATCAGCGATACTGAGCATTTTTTATGTGCCTATTGGCCATTGGCCATTTGTGTGCCTATTGGCCATTTGTATGTTTTCATTGGAGGCTTGCTTCTTTAGTTCTTCTGTCCATTTTTGGACATTCTGTTGTTGTTGTTGTTAAGTTGTATGAGCTGTTTATATATTCTGGAAATTAAGCCTTTGTCAGTCTCATCTTTTGTAAATATTTTCTCCTGTTCCATAGGCTGTCATTTTATTTGCTTACGGTTTCCTTTGCTGTGCAAAAGCTTGTAAGTTTAATTAGATCCCACATGCTTATTTTTGCTTTTATTTCTTTTGCTTGGGTAGATTGTCATAGGAGAACATTGCTGAGATTTATATTGGATAATGTTTTCCTAAGTTTTCTTCTAAGAGCTTTATAGTGTCTTGTCCTATGTTTAATTCTTTAAGCCATTTGAGTTTATTTTTGAGTGTGGTGTGAGGGAGTATTCTAACTTCATTGGTTTACGTGCAGCTGTCCAGTTTTCCCAACACCATTTTCTGAAGAGGCTGTGTTTACCCCACTGTATGTTCTTGCCTCCTTTGTCAAAGATTAATAGACCAAAAGTTTGTGGATTTATTTCAGGGCTCTCTCTTCTATTCCATTGATCCGTATGTCTGTTTTTGTACCAGTACCATGCTGTTTTGATTACTGTAGCTCTATAATATTGTCTGAAGTCTGGGTGGGTTATTCGTCCAGCTTCATGCTTTTTCTTCAGTAATGCTTTGGCAATTCTGTTTCTTTTGTGGTTCCATATAAATTGTAGGATTTGTTCTAATTCTGTGAAAGCTGTCCTGGGTAATAGGGACTGAATTAAATCTGTAGATTGCTTTGAAAAATATGGCCAATTTAACAATATTAATTCTTCCAATCCAAGACCGTGGGCTATCTTTCCATTTGTTTGTCGTCCTTAATTTCCTTAGTGTTTTGTAGTTTTATGCATATAAGACTTTCACTTCCTTGATCAGATTTATTCCTAAGTATTTTACTTGGGGGGATGCAATTTTAAAAGGGATTGTTTCTTGACTTTCCTTTTCTGATATCTCATTGTTAGTGTAAAGAAATGCCACTGATTTCTGTATGTTAATCTTGTATCCTGCTACCTGGCCGAATTCTTGTATTAGCTCTAGTAGTTTTTGTGTTGAATCTTTAGGGTAGTCTATATATAGTATCATGTCATCTGCATATAGTGACAGTTTTACCTCTTCTCTTCCAATTTGGATCCCTTTTATTTCTATTTCTTGTCTAGTTGCTATGGCTAGGACTACCAATACTATATTGAATAGAAGTGGTGAGAGTGGGCATCTTTGTTTTGTTCCAGATTTTAGTAGAAAGGCTTTCAGCTTTTCACCATTGAGTATTATGCTGGCTATAAGTTTCTGTTTGTCTTCATACCAGTACCACACTGTTCTGATTAGCATTGTAGTATGTTTTGAAATCAGGTAGTATGAGAACTGCAGTTTTATTCTTTTCTTCCCAAGATTGTTTTGGCTATTCAAGATTCCTTGAGATTCCATATAACATCATGACATCTGCAAACATAATTTTACTGCCTCCTTTGCAGTTTGGGTGCCTTTTATGTTTTTCTTCCCTAGTTACTCTGGCTAGAGCTTCCAGTAGTGTGTTGAATAGAAACTGTGACAGCAGGTACTGTTTTCTTGTTCTTGATTTTAGAGGAAAAGTGTTTTCAGCCTTTGACTATTGTGTGATGTTAGGTGTGGATTTTTCATAAGTGGCTTTTATCATATTGAGATAATTTCCTCCTATGCTAGTTTTTTGGATTTTTATTTTTATCATTAAAGGGTGTTAATTTTGTCAAATGCTTTTTCTGCATCCGTTGAGATGTAGCATGTGGGGTTTTTTCCTCCCCTTTATTTTAATGTGGTATATTGCACTGACTGATTTTTATATGTGAACTGTTCTTACATTCCAGGAATAAATCTCACTTAGTCATGGTGTATATTTTAATATGCTGGTGAATTTGGTTTGTTAGTATTTTGTTAAGGATTTTTGCTTCAGCAGCGTAGGTGAAATTAGCCTCTAGTTGTGTTTTCTTGTAGTGTCTTTGGCTTTATACAGATTACACTGTCTTCATAGAATGTGTTCATAAAATGTGTTCATTTGTGAGAAGAGTTTGAGAGAGATTAGTGTTCTTTAAATATTTGATAATTTAACAATGAAGCCATCAGGTTCAGGTTCAGGGCTTCTCTTTATCAGAAGGTTTTTGATCACCGATTCAATCTCCTTACTAGTTCTAGGTCTATTTGTATGTTCTAGTTTTTCACGATTCTGTCATAGTACATTATGTGTTTCTAGGAATTTGTCCCTTTGATCTACTTTATCCAGTTTGTTGGCTTACGCTGCCCACAGTACTCTCTTAAAACTCTTCCTTCATTTCTGATTTTAGCAATTTGTCTTCCCTCTATTTTTCTTGGTTAGTTTTGCTAAAGATTCATCAATTTTTTGCTATTTTCATAAATACCAACTTTTGATTTTGTTGATTTTCTGTGTTGCTTTTTCTATATTGCATTTATTTCTGCTCTAATCTATTATTTTTTTCCTTTTTCTTGTTTGTGATTTGTTCGCTCTTTTCTGGTTTCTAACTGAAAAGTTGTTGATTTCAGATCTTCCTTGTTATTCAGGCATTTACAGCTATAAGTTTCCCTGTAAGCACTGCTTTAGCTGTATTCAACATTTTTTGATATGTTCCATTTTCATTTTTTTTCATCTGAAAGTTCTGTGACTTTTCTTTGTGATTCCTTTTTTGACCCATGGCTTCTTGAGAGTATGTGGATTAATATCACATGTTTATTAATTTTCCAAATTTCCTTAATGTTACTGATTTCTCATTTCATTACATTGTGGTCAAGAACATAGTTTGTGTGATTTTAATTCTTTTAAATTTATTCAGACCTATTTCATGGTCTTTCCATGTGCACTTCAGAAGAATGTGTGTTCTGCTGTAGTTGGATGGAGTGCTTAATAGTCATCTAGTTAGTGTTAACTGAAATCTGCTTCCTTGCTGATCTTTTGTCTAATTGTTCTGTTATTCCAAGTGGGTATTGAAGTCTCCAGCTATTGTTGAATTGTCTATTTGTGTCTTTTATTTTTAAAAGGTTACAAATGCCAGTGGGTGAGGGAGAATGAATGATTTAATGGTGTTTGATATTGATTATAAAGAGGTCCTATAAACCAATATGAAAGATTACAGTCTTCAGTAAAAAAATGTGCAAGGATGAACAGACAGTTCACAGAAAAAGAACTATAAATTCCTGATAACCATAGGAAAGAAGCACAACTTGTAAGCAGGGAAATGCAAAACAAAATAAGATAACCACTTAAAAATCTAATTAGGAAATGTTTAAAACTTATGTGCAATCTTAGGATATGGGGAAACAGGTGTTCTCAAACACTGTTAATGAGACAAGTTCTTTTTAAAGTTTTTGGTAGCTTTTTAAGGTTTTGGGGTATTTTTATTTATATTTTATTATGAATATGCCCCTATACTCATCCTACTCCAACAGTTGAAAAACACAAAATCAATATTACTTCACCTGCATTTTCTATAAGTGGTCCTTAAGTGTCAGCTGAATTGAATCCAAGCTTTTATTTTGGCAAGGTAATTTATAAGTGGTATTATTTCTTGTATCACATTGTGTAGAAAATAATCTTCACCTTTCTTTGTGATACCATGAATGAGCAGGTTCCAGGTGTTAGTCTGATTATTCACCCACTGTTTGAGAGCAATTGCTTTGCAGTGTGGAGTGGGTAACTCAGAATTTCCACCCAAATAATTCAGAAGTTATTAGTAAATGCATGTAAGCTCTTTACTTTTTTAAATTTATTTTTGCCACCACTTCTGCTTTTATTTTTATGCTGTAGATTTTAAAACAGATTACAGATGTCTTCTCATTTCAAAATTAAATATGTTAGTATGTGGCTATGGTTTAAGGACTTCAAAAATAAAATCCTTCTACACTGGACTTTGACACAACATTATAAAATGATTATAAATCAATAAAAAATGTTAAAAAATCTTATTTCAGTTCATTATTACAATGAATATAAGTCTTTAGGATCATCTAATATCTATTACATTTTCAAATTTCCATGATTGACTCAAAAGTTTGTTTTGTATTTTTCTAGCTTGAGTTAAAACCCGAAGTCCACCTATTGCCTTGGTTAATACTTCTTAAGTTTCCTTTAATCTTTATACTAATGTAGTATGTAGTTCTCCTTTTTTTCCCCCCGTTTGTCCAATACCATTTCTTTGAGGAAACTGGGTCATTTGTTTCAAAATTTTTTCTACATTCTGGGTTTTGCTGTTTAAAAGACCAGAGAAAAGACATTACTCCCAGAAGAGCTCCTTCCATCTCACATGTGTTTTGTTGATTTCTTGTTATAGTGGGTTGGGGGAAGGGTCATTTGGGACAAATCACTGAACAAAAACAAAAATCCTTTTCTTTCATCGCATTTACATTCCCATTCCAAGAGAGGTAGACAATAAACAAAAATGAATCATAAAGTTTGTTAGACATCTGGAAAACAATAGAGGATAACAAGGGAATAGGGAGATGTAGGACCTTGATGGATGTGTAAGATGTGTGGCTGCCAGTGGGAGGCTGGAAGGCTGGAGCAGAGGAGTAACATCTGATTTACTTCTAAATGGATTGCTCTGTCTGCACTGCAGGGGGTGAAGGAGCAATGGTGGAAAGCTACTCTGTAATTCAGGGCAAGAGATAGTGGAGGCTTAGATGGGGGAGAGCCAGGGAGCAGGAGAGGAGTCAAGGACAATGGTGAGGTTTCTGACTCCAGTGGCTGGAACAACTGATACAGAATGTCTTGTCACTGCCAGAGGCTGATTAGTTGCTACCATTTCCATTCACAATTCTATTGGTAAAGGACTCGTGAAACCTGATGCTTTTTGAAGGTTGTGTTATATTAAAAGTCTTCTGATTTTTTTTGTTGTTGTTTGATGCTTAAGTTGTTTTTCTTAATTTTGTAAAATGCTTCCTGTTTTGCAAATTTCTTATTTAATGGCATTTAAAACTACTTATTAGACATTGCAAACCTTTAGAAATTTACAGATTGGTGAATTTTAAAATTTTTATTAGGGGAAGGTAATTGTTTGTTTATTTACATCTAATAGAGGTACTAGGGATTGAACCTAGGACCCTGCTAGGCATGCACTCTACCACTGAGCTATATCCTGCCCCCCCCCCGTTTGGATTTTTAATAACAATTGTTCCTGGCTCTTTTTGAAAATTTTTAAAACTTAAAAATTGAAAGAATAGTAAAATGAATAGTCATTCCCATCATCTAAATTCAACAACTGACAAATTAGTGAAATTTTGTGACATATGCTTTAGAAGGTGTATGTGTACCCTTTTTTTAACCAAACCTTTTAACAGTAAGTTGCAGAAACAATGCTGTATGATTATCTGATATAGTGAGATATATTCAAAATTTTTCCTACTGTCCCCTTTTCATCCAGGAGCCAGTCCAGGATCCCCCGTTAGGTTGTCATGATTCTTGTCTTCTTTAGTCTGTACAAGTCTCCTACCTTTACTTTAGTCTTTTATGACATTGATACTTTTAAGGAGACAAGGCCAGTTGTCTTGTAGAATGTCCCACAATCTGGATTTGTCTGATCATTTCCTCATTATTAGATTCTAATTAAGCCACACAGATGTGCTTTTTACCTTTTGAAGACTTAAAATCCCTGGAATTTTACAAAGTCTTTTGTAAGTATCAGTTTCAGTTATGACAAAATGCTAGTAAAGCACTTGATCTTATAATAACCATTGTCAGAGAGCCAGAGAACATTAAATTGCACGGACCTTTAGATTTTATCTCCAGAAGTCACAGACTGCAGGAAACTAGCAGAATTAGCACAGTCTTAAAACAAAACAGAAACAGACAGCTAGAATTTGAAACCTTTAGGAATGACATGTGATTTCAGACTTGACCTAGTCCTTTTTGTTCTTCCCCTGCCCTCTGCCATTGTAAATTATCCATGCTGCCTTGAGTCTTTTGAGCATGTGATTCCCTGCCTACCTCTCTGATGAAGCTAGGGAAACTTCAGGCTTAGAGAGGCCAAATTGCTAAGGAACACATACTTAACAAGAGACAGAATATTCAGATCCTGGAACCCCAGTCTCTTGAAGAACCAATTAATTTTCTACCAGAGCTCCAGTGACTTGCATTAATGGAACAAATAGAAAGTCTGTGATCTTGGCACCTTCTGTGATTAAGGAAGATGAAGAAATTAGGGACACCACCGAATGAAGTTCTATCTTAAATATAACACCTTTCTTCCTTTTCTTAGCTACAAGGCTTTGGCCGACCAAGTGTATACCATGCTGCTATTGTCATCTTCCTTGAATTCTTTGCGTGGGGCCTATTGACAACTCCAATGTTAAATGTAAGTATTGCTGAACTCTAGGTCCTTGTTTATGAGATCAGAGACATTTGTACGCATATGTCCCCAGGGCTATATGTCTAGGTATATGTTTGAGAGTAGTTCTAGACAGTGACGTCAGACTGTTTACCACTGAGTTGTTTCCACTGTGTAGACGGTGAACCACCTGAAACAAAACACCTGAGCTGCCTATTAAATATTCCTGGGTGGCAGGGCCACTGCCATTGAACCAAAATGTTGGGAGTGCTATGAATGATCTACAGTATGTATATTTAGGAAAATTGTTAAGATGCCCTAGAGGAAATTATTGCAAAACTTTGTTGAAGTTTGTAACTTACTTTAGATAGATGTGATGGCCTTTGACTTAAGAGTATAGTAAATAGGAGATTGGTAAGTACCTTGTAACAATGACAGTGATGAATGTAAGAATGTTCCAATTTCCATTTTTGATAGCTGACCTACAGCCATGTCTTTGCAGAGAGTGTTGAATTTCTTAGCAAGAATTTGGATGTTTGATGTATGGTGTTGTTAGAGGGAAGGGAAATGCTGAAGAAAAGATAGTGGTGCAGATTTTAGGTGCCTAGTAACTACTTAACACTTAGTTTTAATAAAGATATTTTTTAATTGGCCTTCCATTTCAGTTGTCTTAAATTGTTCTTTAAAAATGACTGGTGATTAACTGTTCCCAATCACCATTTTGCCTTACCAGAGGATCTCTTTGTTTACAGATAATCTTTGTTCCCAAATTAGGTTTAGAAAATAGAGAACTATGGAGGGTGGCTTTCAGCCTTACATATAACTTTGCTGTACACTTGGATGGAGCAGTCACGTTAAAAAATTTGCCTCTGTTTTTAATCCTCTCTTTTATTCTTTCTCATTGCATTGCCTTTTTCTTCATAGTGCTTACTACGGAAGGTAACTGGTTATTAGTTAATGGGGATGAGTGGTCCCCATTTTAAGTTTCATGAGATCCTGCCTGTCTTTGTTCATCACTGTGTCCCTAGTGCTTGTGGCACGGCTGACACTCAGCATGTATTTTCTTTGAACAGATGTTTGCATTGCAGGTATACACATATATGTCCTTGAGTGATTGCTTCTCCAAGACGTATTTTTAGTATAAAGACACACCAGGCCACTCATTTTCACAAACTGCTTTAAATTTTGGCCTTGGTTCTCTGATTTTCTTGCCCACAGTTTCTTTAGGTTGCAAAGTTAACAGTATCTAAACAGTATTTTTCCGAGGCAGTTAGTTACTTCTAATCTGTTGTAATGGTTCAGCAGGTTTCTCAATATAGAACAACCCTGTAATGATTATTTGGTAAGAATTCAAATTGAAATGAAGAATACCTCAGTGTTTCTGATACGGTGTCAGAAATTCTAAAACCTCCCTCCAGACAGTTAAAAATCCTTGGGGCTTTTTGACCCTTGACCCTTTTAAATCTAATTCATTAGTTATTTAATGTGCCCCAGGACCTGATGCACCTTCTTCCTTCTTACTGCCCCAAGCAGATAATTTTCTTAAGGTTTCTGTGTCCCTGTTAGACCCTGGAATGCAGTTTTGCTGCTTGCAGAGATTTGGTTAAAATGAGCATTTCTATGAGGAGTATAGAGTTGCTAGCCCACTGTACGGTGTCATAGAGGAAGTGTTGCTCAATTTGTAGGTATGTTCTCTTTTCTAAGCTCTTGGTGTTGCTAAATTAAGCTACATGTCCTTTACTTTCCTATCTCCCCAGCCTTTACACCACAGTTTGCTAACTCTGTTTCTTTTTTGATGTCAGGAAACTGGTTCACTTCTCCTTTTGAAAAGATTTTCTCTGACATACACCCTCCACTTGCTGCCTTTTCTGGTTAGATAGAGAAGTGATACTGTTAGGTTGTTTGATAAGGAAGGGACACAAAAAGAGTTTATTTCATTACAGCTGGAGTTTGTCATTTTTTTAAAGAAAATTTTAAAGCGGGAAGGTAATTATGTTTACTTATTTATTTGGTGTGTTTTTTTGGAGGAGATACTGGGGATTGAGTCCAGGACCTCCCAGCGTGCTAAGCATGTACTCCTCCACCACTTGAGCCATCCCCTCTCCCCTTCGTCTGGAGTTTGTTATCCTCTTCCTTTATGCTGGGGTTTACTACAACCCAGTTCTAGTTCTTGGAATCTTGATTCTTCACCCACCGTGCTGTAACTATAAGGATGATGGTACATGTGTATGTTCTTTTTTTTTCCTCCCCACTTGCTGTAGCTAATGGATATCACTCTGTGCTGTTTCTTCCATCAAGGAAAGAAAAATAGTCTTGAGATCAGAATTGATAGATATAGAACAGTATATTCATATTCACATTTTGTCCAGTCTGACTACCTCTGCATCCTAGCATTTATTAGGACCCTCTCTTTGAAGTACTGTAGAACAGTATACTTCTTAGTTATTTTCTCTGTGAAATCTGTTGCCTGTCTCATGTGGCCACGTTCTAGATTACAATTTAGTTTGCTAATTAAGCGTCAGAAAGGTGTCCACTCTTAATACACTGAAGCAAAGCTGCGAAGTTGACCTCTCACGATGGCTTTAACCTTCTTGGAGCAGTAGTAGTTCACACATAAAAATGACCTCTTTCTCATCTTACAGCCCTGCCTCTAGTCCTGTCCAGAGGGCCTGATCTCATTTTATTGTAAATAAAGTGCTCTGATTAAACTTATTTAAAACTCATCAGGTATATTTAAATAGAGCATTTATTTCAGTGAAGATGTATTTAATATTAGTTCCTGTGAAGAATTTGATTTTTGCGTTTTGCAGATTTTCTTTTGCAAGCTGACCTTCTTGGACCCCTGCTAGAGATTCTAAGGGCTTAACCCTATCTTCTCTCTATATAGTATCTAATAATCCAGCGAATGCTCTTTAAACACTTTCCTGCCGCGTTTGGTTTTCCTATCCCTTCTTACTTACTTACAAAATATGTTTTCATTCGACAAACATACGCTATCTTGTCAGCCCCCTGTTTGCTCCATAGTCCAGCCCTTCTGCTTTCTTCGCTTTAATCAGTGTTTCTTCTTGGGAGCTGAGGTGGGTGGGATGGATAGGGCTGTTTGTCAGGCATTTTTGGCATAATACTCAGACACTTTGAGGCATGATTTGCTCTCCACATGAAAGGAAGTTAAATTCTAACATTGTCCCATTGAAACTGTCTTGCTGTCAGGATTCACAAGATGTTCCAGGCTTATCTTGTATTTTAACAGTTTCCTATTGGTGTATTGACCAGAGTACCCAGAACCTACCCTCTTGTGTACCTTATAATTACTCAAATAAGTAGCATTCACTAAAGGATCTATAACATACGACGGTAGTGTGTTAAATCTGCTTCTTCTTGCACAGCTGACTGTTAGAATATAATGAGCATTAACTAATGTCATTTATTTCTGTCTTACTGTGTGTTGTATGTTGTAGTCTGTAGCATACTTTAATACCTAAAAACTTGGGAATGCTTGAAAAAAAATACTGATTTCCAGTTTACCTAATTAATACAATTATAAGAAGACTTGACGTAGAAATATAAATGAACCATTGGTGGGTTTCTTTGTCTCAAAATTTGGCATATAAAATATTTGATGTGCATTCTGGTCTTTTGATAGATTTTTCCGCACTTTTAATATATCATTATATTGCTTTCTGGCGTCCATTGTATCTGATGGGAAGTCAGCTATTAATAAGTATTGTTCTCCTTACGTAAGGGGTCTGTAGACTATGGTCCAGAGGCCTGATCTGGCCCACTGCCTGTTTTTATGTGGTCCGTACACTAAGAATGCTTTTTACATTTTACATAGTTGGAAAATATCAAAAGTAGTTATTTGATGACACATGAAAATTACATGTAATACAAATGTTAAGTATCCATAGCAAAATATTGTTGGACCGTAACGATGCCCATTGATGTTGCAACTTTTGGTCTACAATGGCACAGTTGAGTGGTTGCAACACAGACCATCTTCCCTAAAATATTTACTGTGTACTGTGTGTTCCTTATTTGTAGAATAATTTTGTCAGTCCCTGCTATGAGTGGTAATTCCTTTTTTTGTTGTTGTTGTTGCTTTAAATATTTTCTATCTTTCAGCGACTCGACTATGCTATAATGTGTCTAGGTATGCATCTTTTTTTGTGTTAATGTTACTTGATGTTTGTTTAGCTTCTGGGGTCTGTAGATTAATATTTGTATCAAATCTGGGTATTTTTTGGCCATTAGTTTTTCAAATATTTTTGTTGCCCCTTTGCTCCTTTCCTTTGGGAATGCCATTACACTTGATAGTTTCACAGCTTTCCGAAAATTACTGTCAGACTTCTGACTTTTGCTATAACAGAAGATCAGCAAACTCTGCCCTAATAAAGCTGGACAAAACAGGCAAAAATAACCATTTCAGTGCTCTGTAAGTTCAACCATAGACACACAACAGCGGAGCATTTATTTACTAAGCTACTAAACTTCCGACAAGAACAGTGAGTTTGCAGTTCTGAGCTCTAGCCTTTTGCCATAGTTATAACTGTCAGTGTAACAGTTTCTGAGTCCTGTGACTCAGGACTTTTAGCAGATCACTGAAATCCATTCTGTTGGTGATGGACATTGGGGTTTCCTGTGCTTGCCTATTACAAGTATTGCTTTAGTGATATTTCCTATATGTCTGTGAATAATGTATACATTTTTTCTTGTTTCTTGTAATATATATGTAGGAGTGAAATGGCAGGGTTTTGTTCAGTTTGGGTATATACTGCCAAAAGTTTTCCAGAGTGGTTGAATCAGTTTACCCTCCAACAAGCCAGTCTCCACAACTTTATCAATTGGTATTTCATTTTAGTCATATGTACAGTGTGGCCTTAATTTGCATCTTCCTAATGATCAGTGAAGTTGAACACACCTTTATGTATATATATTTTTTACTTTTTAATGTTTCAGTTACATTAAGTAGAATTGTTACAATTTGCACATATACAATATAATGCATGTAAATACATATACACAATATACTGCATATATTTTTTTAATTTACAGATATGTAGTTTATTATTTCTAAGAACATTTAGAGTTTCAGCTTTTTAAACTTACAGTTATGAAAGGAATAAAGCCAACCACAAAATCAGGATTAATTCAGAAAGTTACATACACTCTGCTATTAATAGCAACATTCTTATAATTGCCAAGATATGGAAGCATTGTTAAGTGCACATCAATCGATGAATGAATAAAGAAGATACAGCATATATATGTAATGGAATACAACTCACCCATAAGAAAGAAGGATATTTTGCCATTTGTAGCCCTTCACTTTTTTTTCCTCTTTTCACTTCAAAAACAAGGATTTTATAACTGGCATAAATATTTCCATTGCATCAAAAAGAACAAAATACCTAGAAATAAATTTAACCAAAGAGGTTACCTGTACTCTGGAAACTGTAAAACATTGATGAAGGAAATTGAAGATGATACAAAGAAATGGAAAGATACCTTATGCTCTTGGATTGGAAGAATCAACATTATCAAAATGACCATACTACCCAAAGCAATCTACAGATCCATTGCAACCCCTGTCAAAAATACTAACGACCTTTTTCACAGAACTAGAATGATTTCAGAATTTCTGTGGACCCATAAAAGACCCCAAATTGCCAGAGGAATCTTTTGTAGGTCTTTTTTTTCTTCTCTTTCTTCTTTTTGTTCTCTTTTCTTATAGTTCGATGACTAGAGAAGATCTTTTAACATTTCTTGTAAAGCTGGGTTGGTTATGCTGAATTCTTTAAGCTTTTGTTTATCTATGAAGCTTTTGATTTCTCCATCAAATCTGATTGAGAGCCTTGTTGGATAGAGTGTTCTTGGTTGTAAGTTTTTCCCTTCCATCACTTTAAATATATCATGCCACTCCCTTCTGGCTTGTAGAGCTTCTGCTGAAAAATCAGCTAATAACCTTATGGGAGTTCCCTTATATGTTATTTGTTGCTTTTCTCTTGATTGTAATAGTTTCTCCTTATCTTTAATTTTTGTCAGTTTGATGACTATGTGCCTTGGTGTGTTCCTCCTTGGTTTGATCCTGTGTGGAACTCTTTGCACTTCCTGGACTTGGGTGACTGTTTCCTTTGCCAGGTTAGGGAAGTTTTTAGTTATTATCTCTCCAAAATTTTTCTCAGGTCCTTTCTCTCTCTCTTCTCTTTCTGGGACCCTTATAAGGCAAATATTAGTGTGCCTTTTGTTGTCCCAGAGTGCTCTTAAACTATCCTCATTTCTTTTCATTCTTTTTTTCTTTTTTCTGTTCTGTAGTAGTGATGTCCAGTAATCTGTCTTTTAGCTCACTGATTTATTGTTCTGCCTCGTTTAGTCTCTTCTTAGTTCCTTCTAGTTTGTTATTCATTTCAGTGATTTTATTCATCTCTGTTTGGTATCCTATATATTGTCCAATTCTTTGCTAAAAACTTTGCTTTGTGCATCTATACTCATCTTGAGTTCTCTGAACATCTTCGCCATCATTACTTTAAACTCTTTCTCAGATAAATTGCCTATCTCCTCATCACTTATTTCTTCTGGAATTTTATCTTGGGCCTTGGCCTGGAAGATACTCCTCTGTCGCCTCATATTGTCTTATCTTTCTGTTTGTATTTTTCGGCAGGTTAGCTATGTTTCTCGACCTTCGAGAGGTGAGGTGGCCCCCTGTGGGAGAGGTCCCATGCGTCCCAGCAGTACACTGCTCTCTTTGTCACCCAAGGGCCAGGGTCCAGCTGGACCCAGTGTAGAGTCAGGCTTGTGTTTGTGGACTCCTTCCACAGACTTTGGGATTGTTGTTTTCTTATTTCTGGTATGTGTCTCCTGGTGATGAGGGTAGACTAGAGGCTTATGCAGGTTTCCTGGCAGGAAGAGTTGGTGCCTGCCCACTGCTGGGTGAAGCTTTGTCCTTGACCTCTGGTGGGTAGGGCCATGTCTAGAGGCACTTGTGGCTTAGGAAGTCTCCTGTTGGGTGAGGCTCGGTCTTGGTGCTGATGATCCAATCAAGATGTCAACCTCCAGGAAAGCTCATGTAGATGAACACTCCTGGAATGTCAGCCACCAGCTTTAATGTCCCCTGGGTGAGCTGCGGCTGTCACCTACCTCCCCAGGAGACCCTCCAAAGCCAGCAGGGAGGTTTGGCCCAGGTTCCTACGAAATGACTGCCTCTTTCCTTGAACCTGGTGCACGTGAGAATCCGTAGGCTTCCTGAGAGAATGAAGTCTTTCCCCTAGTCCCATGGGGCTCCTGAAACTAAGCCCCTCTGGCCTTCAAAACCAGATATCCTGGGGTCTCCTGCTCCTCCCAGTGCAAGAACCGCGGGTTGGGGAGCCTGACCTTGGGCTTAGAAGTCTCACTCCTGTGAGGGCCTCTGCAACTTAATTATCCTTCAGCTTGTGGGTCACCCACCCGGGAGGTATGGGGCTCTATTATATGACGAGCATGCCCATCCTACCATTCCACTGTGGTTCCCTCTTTATGTTTCCAGTTGAAGATAT
Source organism: Vicugna pacos (assembly GCF_048564905.1). Lineage (NCBI taxonomy): Eukaryota > Metazoa > Chordata > Mammalia > Artiodactyla > Camelidae > Vicugna > Vicugna pacos. The sequence goes on from NC_132990.1 coordinate 238,799, forward strand.
TTTTTGCTAGGTTCCATGTTTTTTTTGATGATTGTTTAGCAGTCACTTGTTTCATTGTAGTCGCAACACCTTTATGTATATTTGTCTGCCATGTGAATATCTTTGTGTAAGATGCTCTGGTGTTTCATCTATTTCAAATAATTAAATTGTCTGTCCTTTTCTTATTAGTTGTAGGAGTTCTTTATATATTCCAGATACTAGTTCTTTTTTAACTCATATGGATGAGTTTTAATGATATCTTTTCCCCCTCCTTGGATTGCCTTTCATGCTTCATGGTGCCTTTCGATGAACAGAAGTTCATAATCTTTATGTAGTTCAATTTACTGATTTTTTTTGTTATATTTAGTTGCTTTCTTAAAATCTTATTTACAAAACTTTCTTCATCCACAAGGCTTTATTGGTCTATTTTTCACACATAGATCTACCATCCATCTAGAAAAAAATCATTGTATTTTATAGGGGTCAAGATTCATTTTGATATCATGTTAATATATAATTGAACTAGCATCATTTATTTAAAAAAAATCTTTCTTTCCTCTCTGTATGTGTCAACTCTGTCATAAATCAGGCAACCATATCCATATGGATTTGTTTCTAGGTTTTGTATTCTGTTTATGTGTATGTCCTGTGTTGATACAATGCTGTATTGATTTCTATAGCGATATCTTGATATCTTATATAACTTCCAAAGCTTGGTTCTTCTTCCTGAGGATTGCCTTGGCTGTTGTAGGCCTTTTATATCAATATACATTTTGTAATCAGCTCTTCAACTTTCACAGAATAACTTGCTGGGAATTTTGAATGTGATTACATTGGCTATAGATTAATTGAGGGAGACCTGACAACTTTACAGTATTGAGTCTTCTAATCTACACGGTATGTGATCCTTTTATTCAGTCTGTAAAACTTTCTCTGAATAATATTTTACATTTCTCAGTGCATGAATTTTTCACTAGATTTATTCCTACGTATTTGATGGGTTTTCTTATTATTTTAAATAGTGTAGTTTTAAGGGTTTAATTTTCTGTTTGTTGCTGGTACATAAAACAGTTCATTCCCATGTCTTGACCTTGTGTCTAGTAATTTTGCTAAATTCACTTACAGTTTATCTGTGGGTTTTAAATATACATTCATATCTTTTGTGAAAAATGAGTTTTTAACTCCTTCCAATCCTTTTCATATTTATGTCTTTTTCTTTCTTTGTTACATCGATTGTGACATCCAGCACAATGTTGAACAGACACAATCATCATGGGCTTCCTTATCTCATAGATGATCCCTGGTGGAAAGCAATCTGCAATTCACCACTAAGTATGTTTGCTGTAAATGGTTTTTCTAGACACTCTGTCGGAGAAAGGAAGTTGCCTTCTGTTCCTTTGCTGCTTATTATCATGCATGGGTATTAAATTTTATCAAATGAGGTTTCTGCATATAACCAGATAATAATAAGATTTTTCCCTTTTATACTGATGTCACTTATAATGACTTGAATATCAAGCCACTCCTATATGCTTGGAATAAGTTTCACTTAGTTGTGAGATATATATGTATATAATTTTTACTATCACTGGATATGATTTACTAATATTTTGTTCATATCTTTGCATCTATGGTCGCAAGAGAAATTGGAGTGTAATTTTCTTTTCGTATAATGCCCTTGTCATGTTTTAGTATTAAGATTTTGTTGACCTTGTAAAACTTAATTTAGAAAAGATATCCCATTCTCTGAGAGAATTTGAGTGAGTTTGCTGATATTTCTTCTTTAAATGTTTGGAAGAATATGCTTGGGCTTTTTTTGTTGTTGTTCTTTTGATTATTTTAGCAGAGGTTTTTAATATATTTAATTTTTTTTAATGAGATGTGACTATTTAAATTTTTTGTTTCTTCTAGTGTAAGCTTTGGTTAAGTTGTGTTTTCCAAAGAATTTTTTCACTAAATGTGTAAGAGTCTAGTTTATTGGCAAAAGGTTCAGAATAATTTCATTTTTTAAAGTGTCTTCTTTTAAATTGAGGTCCAATTGACATTATAACATTAGTTTCAGGTTTACAATATAATGATTCGGTGTTTGTGTGTATTGGAAAATGATCACAGCAGTAAGTCTAGTTAACATCCATCACCATACATAGTTACACATTTTTTGTGTGATGAGATCTTTTAAATTTACCTCCTTAGCAAGTTTCATATATGCAGTTCAGTATTATTAATTATAGTCAGTAGGCTATATATTATATTTTCATGACTTATTTGTCTTTGTCATTATAAAACTGGAAGTTTCCACCTTTGACCTTCACTCATTCTGCCCACTCCCTACCCCTCGTCTCTGGCAGCCACCAATCTACGATCTTGGTTTCTTCTTTCTGGGTTTTTTGTTTGTTTTTCCGTGTCTACATGTAAGTGAGATTATGCGATATTTGTCTTTCTTTGTCTGTTTCACTTAGCATAATTCCCTCAGGTTCCATCCATGTTGTCACAAATGGCATAATTCCACTTTTTTTTTATAGCAGAATAGTATTCCTATATGTACACCACATCTTTTTCATCTGTTCATCCACTGATGAAGACTTCAGTTGCTTCAATATCTTGGCTACTGTAGGTAATGCTACAGTGAACTTAGAGGTACATAAATCTTTTCCAGATAATGTTTTTTGTTTCCTTCAGATAAATACCCAGAAATGGAATTGCTGGATCATATGGTAGTTCTTTTATTTAATTTTTTGAGGAACTTTCATACTGTTCTCCCCAGTGGCTGCACCAATTTACATTCTCACCAACAGTGCATGTGAGTTCCCTTTTTTCCACATCCTCACCGACACTTCTTATTTATCGTCTTTTTGATAATAACCATTGTAACAGGTATTAGATAATGTATCTCATTATGGTTTTGATTGCATTTCTGTGATAATTAGTGATACTAGGCATCTTTCATGTACCTGTTGGCCATCAGTATGTCTTCTGTGAAAAATGTCTGTTCAGATCTTCTGGCCATTTTTTAATTGGATTGTTTGGCATTTTTTTTGCTGTTGAGTTGTATGAGTTCATTATATATGTTGGATATTAACCCATTATCAGATACATGATTTGCAAATATTTTCTCCCATTCAGTAGGTTGCCTTTTCATTTTATTGATGGTTTCCTTTGCTGTACATAATCTTCATTCTTGATATTAGTAACTTGTTTTTTTTCTTGATCAATCTTCTTAAGTGTTTATCACTTTTACTACTTTTTCAAAGAAGTTACTTTTGGCTTTATTGATTTCCATTATTGAATGTTTGAATTTTATTTCATTGATCTCTTCCTTTTTTTTTTTTTCAGTTACCTCATTTCCTTATTTCTTCGGGTTGGATTTGCTATTCTGTTTCTGGCTTCTTTGTAAAGAAGCTTAGAACATTGATTTCAGCCTTTTTTTTTTTTTTGCTTTTCAGTTATGTATATTTGAGACTTTGAATTCCTCTCTAAGCATTAGTATTAATGTAGCTATAACTTGTGAAGTTTAAGATACTGTACTTTTATCACCTTTATTTTTTCTAATGGATTACTTTTTTCGATGCATTACTTCAAGTGTATTGTCTAATTTCTAAAATTTTGGGGTGTTTTCCAGCTTGTGTTTATCAGAGAACATATTGTGAATTATTTCAGTTATTTTAAAGTTGTTGAAGCTTGCTTTATATCCTGGTATGTGGTTAATTCTGATAAATGTTCCGTATGATCTGAAGAGAACAAGTATTCTGTGGCTGGAGTAGTGTTCTACATATGTTAACTATTTTAATTGTGTTTGATGCGTTTCATATAATCACTGAAGTTTTCGTCTACCTATTCTATCTTTTGTTGAGAGAGATATATTCATCTCCCATTTCTTTCATTATTGTTATGCAACTAAATTCTGTATTTTTTGCTACTGATTTTTGTATGTGCATCTTGTATCCTGCTACCTTGCCAAATTCTTTTATCACCTTTAAGTAGTATTTGCATGGAGCTTTTAGGGTTTTCTATATATATAGACCATGTCATCTACATACAGTGACAATTCTAACCTCTTCTCTTCCCATTTGTATCCCTTTTATTTCTTTTTCTTGCCTGATTCCTGTGGCTAGGACTTCCAAGACTGTTGAAGAGAAGTGGTGAGAGTGCGCATCCCTGTCTTGCTCCAGATTTTAATGAGAAGGCTTTTAGCTTTTCACCATTGAGTATTTTATGCTTGCTGTGGGTTTGTCATAAATAGCTTCTTTTGTTAATTAAAATTTTTTAAAATTTCTTTTAAATTTTTAAAAAATATTTTTTATTGAAGTACAGTCAGTTTACAATGTTGTGTCTGTTTCTGGTGTACAGCACAATGCTTCAGTCACATAGGAACATACCTACATTCGTTCTCCTTTTCTTCTTCACCATAGATTACCAGATACTGACTATGATTCCCTGTGCTATAAACTTCTTGTTTATCTATTTTATATATATTAGTATCTGCAAATCTGAAACTCCCTATTTATCCCTTCCCACCCCCTTCCCCTAGTAACCATAAGTTTGTTTTCTATGTCTGTGAGTCTGTTTCTGTTTTGTATTTTTGTTTGTGTGTTTGTTACTATTTTCTTGTTCGTGATGTCTATGTATTTATGTATCTGATTACCTTTTAAAAATTTTTTTTAAAATTTATTTTCTATTTTTTTGGGGGGGTAAACTAGGTTTTTATTTATTTTAATGGAGTACTGGGGATTGAACCCAGGGCCTTGTGCATGCTAGGCACACATTCTACCACTGAGCTATACCCTCCCGTTCTCTGATTACCTTTGATTATGTGCTTGTCATTATATTTGAAGAGATACGTGTATGGTTGATTTGAAGCCTAGTTGATGGCCTTTTCAGAAGTGATTTTAGATTTTCTTCTTCTAGACATTTGGAGGTGCTAACAAGTCTGGATCATTATAACCCAGATTTAAGGCTTGAGGTTTCCTTGATTACCTAGGTGACATGAAACTGGGCTGCAGGTCCATACCTGAATTTATATAACTCTTTGTAAGTACATGCTTAAAATTGTTCATGGTTGAGGGGGTAGCCAGTTTAACAATTTATTTTTGCTGCAAATGCTTTTGTAGCAAAAGCAATTGAATGCTGGACATACCTTTTTATGTTCTTGCTTTATTTAGATTTCTGCCTCACTATTTTGTTACATTTTCGTACTTCTAGGATATTTTCCATGTTTAATTGATACTGAAAAATTTTCATTGCAGGGTTCATTTTAGTTAACTACCCTGCCATTAACAAAGGCAGAAATCTTCCCCTTTACTTTGCCTTTGAATTTGTCCTGATTTTTTTTTTCCTGCTTTTTGTAGGTTCTACATGACACATTTCCTCAACACACATTCCTCATGAATGGTCTCATTCAAGGTGTAAAGGTAAGAACAACTTTTGTGTGGTTCACAATGAACCAAAGCCAAGAATCCTTAGTAATTTAACTCTGGAATTTTAAATGGGACTTGGAACTTAGGGAAGCAATTACTGTTCATACATTTTGTAAATAAAATTTTTAGCTGGATTATCAAAGTCACAGTAAAATGCAGCCCGACTCTATAAGGCCTGGTTTATTGGTAAAAGCAGTACTTTATTCTAATTAACATGCACACAGTAGCATATGAAGGGTTTAATTATGTGAAGTTTTAATTACTCTATCAACAGAATAAAATGGGCAAGTATAATAAATGTCTTCTTTTGAGATAGGCTTTGACATTGAAGAAGAAGGAAGCATCAACATTTATTGTTGGGTATATAGTCTTTTGGCAAGGCTGGTGTTCTTGCCACAACTTTCTGAGCTCTCAACCACTTGACTTAGTTAGCCTTATTAATTCATTATTTGAATTTTAATGTGATACTCTGAAAGGCTTATAAATAAGGGGCTAAAATATAATGCTATGTTCCAGATCCACTTTGTAGTAAAGTATATGGGTATAGCATCAAATTTGCCCTTTTCAACTTAGGTAATATCAATCTACATAATTTTACTTTGTGCTGAACAGCACACTTAAAATTATGCCATAGTAATTTGCTGAATTCAGACATAGGAATTTGTTGAATTCATAGCTTCGAGCAGCAGTAATTGTAATGAATACTATTTATTCTTTGCCTATTTTCAAAAAGAATCTGAGAATGCTTACAGTAATAATAACATAAATAAAATTAGGGCAACTTAAAGAGGTTTTTAATTTGAGGAGGAGGAATATTATCAAGAATCTGGTGTGCATGTAAGCACCAGTTGTCAGCAGTTTTTATCTACATGATAAAAAGAAAAACTAAAAAAAAATGAGAGAGAGCATTATCCTTACAGTAGATTCTTGTGGAAGTTATTCCACAGATCTTTTTCTTCTTGCCTTATGGAGCTAATAAAATGTGTTTTAGTCTGGTTCTGCAAAATCAAGCCAGCAAGGTTCATACCCTAAAGCCAAGTGGCATGCTTATTACACTTACAGATATCCATATTATTATCCTAAAAAAAAAAAGAAAGTATTTGGACTGATTCAGGGACATGGACAAGGGCTTATTTAACTTCAACTGCTATTGAACTTCAATTTATTGAACTTAAATGAAGAGTTATATACTTTAGTAACTGGCTGCTGTTTTCAGGGGTGGGGATATAATGAGAGAATCCTACAGCAAAGCATAACTGTCTTAATATGGATGTGAGCACAGTGGAATGAATATGGCTTAAAATTGCTTTAGCATTTAATCTTCGTTCTGCATCTTATTAACTGTGTTACCTTAGTCATGTAATTTAACCTCTCTAACCTCAGTTTCATTATTAATGAAATGAGAAAGAGGAAAGATCTCTAATAGGGTGATTATGAGGATTAAATTAGCTAGTATTTGTAAAGCTATTAGCATAGTACATTCATTTGCTAAATACTCAATATGTAAAAAGCAAAAACTATTAGAAGGAAGTCTTGGTGACCATTTTTCTTACCAGTTTGGGGAAAGATTTTCTATTTTTAAAAAGAAGAATTCATAAAGGAAAGGATTGAGTCATTTACATCAGTATTTTAGCTTTGGTAAGTCAAAGCCACCATCCTCAGACTTAAAATACAAATGACAAAATGTCGTTTGCAACGTGTGTAGAAGGAGGAGTACTTAAAAACACTATTAAAGTAAAACCATAGGAAAAGGACTGATACCTCTGAGGGGCACAGAAGGGTGTAAGCCAGCAGTTTACAAAAGGTAGCAGTGTGAAAGTACGTTTCTCACTTATAGGCAGTGAATCCCAAATTAAATGTGATGTTACTTTCATATACATGTTGGTAAAGCAATTTTAACTGATAAGAACTAGTTCAGTTTGTGGTAAATTGGATCCTCATACACTGTTGATGAGAGGATACATTGGTATAGCTTTTCTGGAAGGCAGTATTTTAACAGCCTTAAAATATTTATATATTTTAACAAAGTAATTCCATTTCTAGAAAACTGTTCATATCAAATAGAGTTTATTCAGAGAGTCAGGTAAAGGGCTATTTGTAATAGTAAACATGGAAACTTTTAAAATGCCTTAAAATTAAAAGACTAATTATGTTGTCGTGCAACTGTATAATGTATTATAGGTATCTAAAGAACACATTTTTCCATTTTCAGCAACAAAGATGGACCTAGAGATCATCATACTAAGTGAAGTAAGTTAGAGAGAGAAAGACAAATATCATTTGATTATATGTGGAATATAAAATGATACAAATGAACTTATTTACAAAATGGAAACAGACTCACATAGAAAGCAAACTTCTGGTTACCAAAGGGGAAAGGGAGGGGGAGTGATAAATTAGGAGTTTGAGGTTCGCAAATACAAACTACTATATATAAGAGAGAGAACAACAAAGGTCTACTGTATAGCACAGGGAACTGTACTCAGTATCTTCTAATAACCTATAAAGCAAAAGAAAATGTATATAACCGTATCACTGTGCTGTACACCAGAAACTAATGATGTTGTAAATCAGCTATACTTCAATTAAAAAAATAAAGCTATCCAGTATGGTTTCAGGTTTGTTTTGACCAAAATAAATGTAGATAAGCGGGGGGGGGATGATTAAAAAAGGACTCACCTGAAGTTCGAAAGTGTATGAATTTTTGGATGATTTTTAACTTTCTTCTTTATATCTTTTGTTCATCTTTGTAGATTTTCTACAGCTAACTTTTACTTTGTAAGTTTACTATCATAATGTATGGAAGAAAATGTTTAGATTTGGGCTGAGCATCAAAAAAGGATATAAGTAAACAGTTCTGTTCTGTGAATTCTCCAATTTTAGGGCTTTTTTTTGGTTGGGGTTGTTACTGCAGCAGCTTTATTGAGGTAATATTTACCTACCAGGCAAGTCACTTGTTTAAAATGTACATTTAGTGGTTTTTAGTATGTTCACAGAGTTATGCAGTCATCTGCACACAATTTTAGAACATTTTCATTGCCCCCAAAAGAAATCCTGTATCCATTAGTAGTCACTCCTATTTTCCCCTCATCTCTCCAGCTTTAAGGAAGCACAAATCTACTTTCTGTCTGTCTAAATTTGCCTATTCTGAACATTCTGTGTAACTGGAATCATACAGTATGATGGTCTTCTGTGACTGGCTTCATTCACTTACATTGTTTTCCAGGTTTGCCTGTGTTGTAGCACGTTTTAGTACTTCATTCTTTTTATGGCTAAATATTTTATGGACATACCAGTTTGTCCATTTATTGGTTGATGGACATTTGTGGCTGTTCCAGTTTTTTATTATTGTGAATAATATTGCTGTAAACATTTCTGTACAAGTTTTCATGTGGACATATGTCTTTACTTCATCCTAGGTACATACCTAGGAGTAGAAATGCTGGGTCATATGGTAACTTGAGTTTCTGTGAAGTATGTTTTCAAATTAACTTCTCTTTCTTAACCCTGTTTCTGGCAAGTAACATATGTTCCTCATCTCCTAGACTTCTGACAGATGGGTGGCTCAAGCCGTGGACAACAGTTCCTTTTATAGCTACACTTACTCCCTTCGCAGTATCGTCAGATTTAACCACTTTCAGCTCTGAAATAAATACGTTCCTAGACCTTGGTTTGGAACTCCAACCTTAATATCCAGTTGCCTAACTGACATTTCTATTTCCTTGTCTAATAAGTATCTCAGAGTCAAAACTAAGTTCCTAATCTCCCCCTCTAGCATGACCAACTCACAAGCCTTCCTCATATCAGTTACTGCTCATGCCATCCTGGCTTCGGCCAAAATCCCCGGAGTCCACCTTGACTTCTCTTCCACGTCCCAGACCCAAACTGTCAGCAAATTCTGTGGTTCTGCCTTCAATAGGTACATAATCAAAAAGCTACCTGGCCTCTTCTCAGTAGAGATCCTGATAAAATATAAACCAGTTTGTGGCATTCTTCTTAACCAGCCCCACACACACCCCGCTTTCTCCTTTGGCAGCGTACTTGTTCTCTCCTCCACTTTCTGCTGACCGTGCTCCAGCCACAGCTTTCTCAGCCTGTGCTTGCCCGAGGGCTTTGCAGTTACTGTCTTTGTTTCTCTGATTGCTCTTCCCAGATTTTGGCAGGCTTTGCTCCCTAACCCTCAGCTCTTCACCCAGATGTCACTTCTCAGCGATGCCTTCACTGTTATTTTAAATAATGTATCCAGTTCTAGTCACTCCCAAGACCTCTTCTCTGCTTTATTTTTCTCCAAAGCATCTCCCCTCTGATATACTATATATTTTGCTTTATCTTTATCTTGTTACTGTGTGTTCTCACTCCTCTTTTAGACTGGAAGTTTCATAAATACATGGATTTTTGTCCACTTTGGTCTCTTGGGGCTGTCCCTAGCACCTACAACAGTTCTTGGTACCTGATAGGCACTTAGTAAATTTGTCAAATTAACATCTCTTTCTAGTCTTTTTCTATGTGTTTTTCTATGGTCGTGTTCAGCTTATATGGAGACTAGAACTGTGTATCTTTTTTCTTATATTACTGGTCACTAATTATATCATAATAATTTTCTCATGACATTAAAACTGCATGGAATACAGGCAGCCCTCTCTTTGCACGTTTCCTTATGCACAGATTTCAGTTACCATGGTTCAGTTAAATAACGTGAATCCCCCAACAGCACAATTCAGATTTCCATTACCGGTGTATTAACTGTGAGTAACTGCATAAAGTACAGACTGCTGCTAACTCCTTAGTTCACAGAACACTGCATAAGTAACAGGTGTGTATCATGACTAGTCATGACATTTTAAAGTGGTGACTGGTCACCGTGCATTTCTTAGTTTATGCACATACAGCAGGGCATACAGTTGTGTTCCTTCATTGTCTCCAGTGATAAACCCACATGATAGTTTACAAAAATAGATGATTGAAAGAAAGAAGTGACCAACAAGGATGAGAATGCAGTAGAGAAATAGTAAGAAGGATGGAAGTGAGATTCAGCTAGAACCTCAGAGGAATTATGGAAGAACCAGCTGGCTGGAGAGACTCTAGACAGCCAAAAGAATTTAGTGATGCTAAACTTACCGGCATAAGTGAGGGAAATGGTTGTGATGAAAAGAGTGAAAATGTCCCGGCAATGGAACTGATGCTAGCAAAAAGCTTCACATTAAAGAAATTCCCAGAGATGATATTGCATGACATTGAAAGCACAGAGGATACAATGTTGGAAGCTGATCCAAAGTTAGAAAGGCATTTGACAGTTTTCCAGTGTCTGGAAGATACTGCACATCGTAGGTTACATGACTTAGAAAGAAGATAAGCACTATTCAATTGACTTGGTAATTTTTTTCACACACACACACAAAAAAAACTTTAATTTTTAATATTTTAAATCGTAGTGCTCTAAATAAATACTAGTTTTACTATTTCTTTAATTGCACTAAACATAACTGATAGTAATTGTTTTCATTGTTCTGACAAAAATTTCTAAAGGTCATAGGATAAATCAATTTTCCACATTGAATAAAATCTCTTTACATGTTTTCAGCTTGCATTCATTTTTTCAGTCCTGCACTACCATGCAAATCAAAAACTTCCAGTATCGTTTGACATGATTGTATGAATGTGCCATAATTTATTTACCCATTTCCCTATATTAGTGTTTTCTAATTTCAAACTATTGAAGATAAATCTGTAACAAATTTTTTAAAATAAATATATTTTTTATTGAATTTTTTAAAATAAATATAGTTTTTATTGATTCCTTTAAAAAAAAAGAGAGTTGTAAAAGTATGTCTGGTGAGTCAAAAGGGCATTTTGGGGCACTTTTTTTTTTTTTTTTTTAAGATCTTGAGTATATAGTAAGTACCACATCATCTCCAAGAGCAGTTGTGCCATTTCACACTCCCATCAGCAGCGTGTGTCTGTCCCAGCATGCTCTAACACAGTCTTTACGGATCTTCACCAATCCTGAAAATGATGTCTTACTGTAATTTTATTTGTTTTTCTTTGATTACAAGTGATGTTGGGTATTTTTACATTATATGCTGGCTACTTCTATGAAGTGCCTTAAAGTTCTTTTTTTTTTTCTTTTCTTTTTTTTTAAGTTCTTTATTTTTCTAATGAGGATTGTTCAATTCTTTATTTCTAAATAATGTATTTTATGGTAATCCCTTCACACTTTAATGATTATTGGTTTAGTACCTGTTCATCTTAACGGTTACAAAGGGAAAAACTCACATTTGATCCCACTTCTCAGAGTCTTTCCAACATTTTTCAATAGCAGCTTTTATTTTTATGGAATTAAAACATGCAGTGGACACTGTTAAGTGATTAGCAATAAGAGGTTGTGTTAGGGTTTGCCAGACAAACAAGACCAATATAATATATGTAAAGAGGTTTATTTTAAGAAACTGGCTCACATGATTGTGGGGCTGGCGAATCTGAAATATGTAGAGCAGGCTGGAAACTCAGGCAGGAATGATGCTACAGTCCTGAGGCAGAATTCTTTCTTCTCCTGGAAACCTCACATTTTGCTCCTAAGGTCTTCAACTGACTAAATGAGGCTTCCATTATTACTGAGAGTAGTAATGCCCTTTATTTTAAAGCCAGCTGATATTGTATATGTTAGACCACATCTACAAAATCCCTTCACGGCAACACCCACACTAGTGTTAGATTAAATAACTAGGCACTATAGCCTAGCCAAGCTCATGAAACTAACCACTGAAGAAGTTTTGGCAACACTTTGTCTGAAGTATAACCAGACTGAGATGCCGTGGTTTGACTTAGTAGATGAAGTCTGGGTATGACTGCTGGTTAACGTGAGCAGACGGAGTAGACTATAAGCATTTTCTTCATTAAGACCAGCTGGTCTGATTGCTCAATGTCTACCTTGAAATTTATTGAAGCTTCCCTCTTTAGCATGTTTTATATTTATTACAAAATTAGATATATCTTCATCAGTGTCCCAAAGTAAGTAAACTAAGCGGGCCAGATGTCCAGGGTTGATTTACACCTGGACCGATCAATATGAAGAGAGTGCCTATAAAGCGTGTAGTTTTCATCTTGTCTAGCTTTGACATCGCAGCAAGGGCTTGGAAAGGGGGAAAAGTAGAAGGCCTACCAGTCCAGCCCAGGGCTTGGCCACAGGGGTTCACATGCAGTGCTTCTAATCAGTCTAGACTTGACGGTCAAGTTTGATCAAGGAGATGGCCATGTAGGTCATCTGCCAGGACATTCTTCCAGGGACATTTAATACATCAAGAATTTCTCTAATCCTAGGAGTTGCTGCTGAATTGTCTCATCCTGCTATTTAATGAATTAAATCATCAAGCAGTACATAGTATAAGCATGCAGAGAAACTGCTGGCTGATGTATTTAAGAATTAAAAAAAAAAACAAAAAAACAAGATGCCTTTGAAGTCCCCTTACAGCTAGCTACTCTTTAGGATTACTAAATACAGAAGTGCTTTTCATACATACACACAATAATTCTTGCTTTCTTAATTTGGACAGGAACTTGGATAAAAGACTATCCTTTTAATTATCTGTAAACAATGGTTGAAACAGCCTACTTGAGAGAAATGAGTTCATAAAATTTAAGTAGTTTTTTTAAAACAGACTGCTAATTTATCCAGTTGTTGAAACATGTTTAAGAGAACTTGCAAGTAGGTAAGTCTAGTATTTTATGTGCTTTCAGATAGACACTGAAATGTGGGCAACAAATTAGTGTGATAATTGGTTTGAATTATGGGCTTATTGGTTAGGCTCAGCTCCTAGAGCCACATCACACTTGAATTGAAACCTGCCTCTACCTCTCATGAGCCCTGGGCCTTAGGCTAGTTCCTTACCCTAAAGCACCCAACTCACAGTGTAAGGCATTTGTGTGAAGTGCACAGAACGATTTGGGGTATGTGAATGCAGCTGTTATTCTTAATTGGAATCAATTTGAAGTAGTGGCCCTACTATTTCTAAGGTTAAGAGAAAGCCTGTTTCTTTATGTTTTCATTAAATAAAATTAGTTGCCCTTTCATACGCTTTTGTTTCTGCTTTCTTTCCATGAATCTTCCGAACTTCTAGTCCCTTGCCCCTCCCCCCCAATCAAAACAAAATACTCCAGCCTTCTTGCCTGTATTGTTCTTTCCTTGAAGTCTCAGAATCAGCTGTTCTTTGACCCTCCTCATGCTTCACAAATCCCTCCCTGGACTAAAGTCACTCGTGTGTCATTTCTCACTGGCCCTGTTAAACTGATCTGCACCCTGGGAAGGGAAGCTCTGTCCCGTGCAGGGTCTCAGTGGGTACTCAGTCAGAAAAGTGACCCCTGTTTTAGTACTTTTTTTTAATGTAAAAAGACTTGTGTCCATTATATAAATAAAACCCACAGTTCTGTTGGTGAAATTTTCTTTCTGATCTATTAAAGAAATGAAAGAGATAAAAGTCATCATTAGTAAAATACTGTATGAAAAAGCAAAATAATGATAACACCCCCATATTATTTGGGAGTAACCTATGTCTGTATGTTGTAGGTTCCTTGTGGCTTATTTAGGAATACTGAAGAGTTACCATGAGATACAAAATTTTTCATGAAATAAATGAAGATTTTCAGAAGCAGTTATATGACTGCACTTTATTCTTCATTGTTACCACTGTTCTCTCATACTCTGTTCCAAGGTTAATTATATATTTGAAGGTAAACAAAAAAAAATTTTTTTTGGCTTTAAAACTTTAAGGGTTATTGGCCCAATTATTTTAGTCAAATATTTGCCAAATGCGTATGTTAAGGAAAACATATGCTTAAAACTTTTTGCCATTCTTCATATGCTTTAAAAAGTTTATTTGATAATTGCATTTAATTGGACAATAAGCTTTAGTTGCTATTTTGTCAAAATAAAGCCTGTAAGGACATGTCGGAATTACTGGCCAATTAATTATACCACCTTAAGAACTTGTTTGGTCTGGGAATCTAATTTACAAAAGTGACTTATTAACTGTTGGCTGATTTTGCCATCCACACCTGGACTCCTGCACACCATGTTTTATCCAGTACTCATTGGACCATGATAGCATAGTTATGATACCATGGCTTAGTACATCAGTCCTCCTTATTCTTGGATTTCATATTTTCAAATCTACCTACTTAACTAAATGTATTGGTAACCCCAAGATCAGTACAGTGATTTTTATGGTCATTCATGTGTGGGATAAGGGTGGAATTTGAGTTGCCCAACTATATTCCCAGCTGAGGTTGAACATGGTGTCAAACCTTCTTATTTCAGATCTCATAGTCTAAACATGTCTTTTTTGCTGTCCATTTAGTGCCACATATTCTGCATTTTTGATCTTTTAGTTGGCAGTTTCTCTGTTTAAAATGGCTCCACGTGTAGTGCCGAAGTGTTGTCAAATGTTTCTAAGTGCAGGAGAACCTTGATGTACCCGATGGAGAAAATACTCTGTTAGGTAAGCTTCATTCAGACTTGAGTCATAGTGCTGCTGGCTAAAACTTCAGTGTTAATAAGTCAACAATATACTTATTAAATAAGGCATCTTTAAACAGAAACACACATAAATCAAGGTTATGTATTGATAGGTTAATGAAACTATGTGGCCAGAGGCTGGCAGGAACCCAGCCTTGTATTGTCTCTAGCAGCAATGGTTCCATATTGTCTCTCTCTCTTTTTTTTTTTTAGCATAGTCCGTTGCAGTGTTACAATTTCTGGTATACAACACAGTGTTCCAGTGATACATATACACACATGTATTTGTTTTCATGTGCTTTTTCATCACAGGTTATTATAAGATTGAATATAGTTCCCTGTGTTATACAGAGGAAATTTGATTTTTAAATCTATTTTTATATATAATGTCTAACATTTGCAAATCTCAAACTCCCAAATTTATCCCTTCTCACTCTCTTTCCCCTAGTAACCATAATATTGTTTACTATGTCTGTTGAGTCTGTTTCTCTTTTGTAGATGAGTCCATTAGTGTCCTTTTTTTTTTTTTAGAATCCATACATGAGTGATATCATATGGTATTTTTCTTTCTCTTTCTGACTTATTTCATTTAGAATGATGATCTCTAGGGTCCATCCATGTTGCTGCAAATGTGGCATTATTTTATTCTTTTTTATGGCTGAGTAGTATTCCATTGTATAAATGTACCACAATTTCTTTATCCAGTCACCTATCACTGGACATGTAGGTTGCGTCCATGTCTTGACTATTGTAAATAGTGCTGCTATGAGCATTGGGGTGCATGTATCTTCTCGAATTAGAGTTCCCTCCAGATATATGCCCAGTAGTGGGATTGCTGGATCATATGGTAACTCTGTTTTCAGTTTTTTGAGGAGTCTCCATGCTGTTTTCCATAATGGCTGCCCCAAACTGCATTCCCACCAGCAGTGTAGGAGGGTTCCCTTTTCTCCACAGCCTCTCCAGCATTTATCATTCGTGGACTTTAGAGTGATGGCCGTTCTGACTGGGGTGAGGTGATACTTCATTGCAGTTTTGATTTGTATTTCTCTGATAATTAGTGATATTGAGCATTTTTTCATGTGTCTATTGGCCATTCATATGTATTCATTGGAGAGATGCTGGTTTAGGTCATCTGCCCATTTTTTGATTGGGTTTTTTTTGTTGTTGTTAGGTTGTATGAGCTGTTTATATATTCTGGAAATAAAGCCTTTGTGAGTCACATCATTTGCAAATATTTTCTCCCATTTTGTGGGTTATCTTTCTGTTTTGTTTATGGTTTCCTTTGCTGTGCAACAGCTTATGAGTTGAATTAGGTCCCATTTGTTAATTTTTGCTCCTATTTCCATTGCCTGGCTAGACTGCCCTAGGAGAACATTGCTAAGATGTATGTGCGAGAATGTTTTGCGTATGGTTTCTTCTAGGAGGTTTATAGTGTCTTGTTTTGTATTTAAGTCTTCAAGCCATTTTGAGTTAATCCAGTGTTCTGGCAACCTTACAGAACATAATCAGTGTGGATAGTGAAAATTGACTGTATTATTGCTAAATGTTGGGGCTTTGATGTCAGTCTGGTTTTAATTTTTAAACATTTTCTTCTCATTTGTAAATTGTGGTCTGCATCTTTAGGACTGATGAAGTACTTTCCTAAGCAAGGTATGGATGTCCTTCTCAATCTACTGCTCTTATAATGCAGCCTTATAGGTTCTAGGGTTAGATTGGGTAGTGAAAAAACAGCTCTGGGACAGAGGAAAGTCTTTGATTTTTAGGAAATACAAGTTTTCCAAATAGGCAAGTATTTTATTGGATTGTATTTTAGTATCTTAATAAAAATGTAGGTTCTCCCAGGGGATATTTTCAATATCTATTGTCACCAAGAGTTTGATTTAAATAATAATTATTTAATGAATAGATGAAATTACACCTTAAATCCAGAATCTAGCAGGCAATATCTTTTTTCTATAAAAACTGCATTATTTTAAATAAAACTTTAATACTTGGCCTTCTCATATTCTTTATTTTAATGGCATTCATTTCATATTTTAAACATGTATGTATGAAATCTGAAATCAGAACTGTCTAAAAACTTTTCCAGAGTTCTTTGTGTTTATAGGGTTGGTACTGTTTTTGTGTTGGTTTTTGCTTCTACTGCCTTGTCCTCTTAAATTTCTTAACATGTTTTTCTCTATGAGTTATATACTACTCGAGAACTCAGGTATTTGATATTTTTAGGGAATTTTAAAGCAACATAAAAGATTTTTTCTAAAATTCATGAAACTGATAGTTGCACATCATGAATTTAAGGCCTGCTTCTGCAGTCACTCAGCTTAGTTAAAGAAAATCATTTAACTCTTTTGATGAGTTAAGAACAGACCGAATGCCTTGGAAATCCACTGTGGTTTAGAAATTACAAGACTTGACTCTGTTACAGAGTCCAAACACATTCTGCTCGCTACACGACAGGCCAGTAAATCAGGAGACAAGGTGTTGGGGCAAGGAGTAGTGACTTTATTTGAAAAGCCAGCAGACCAAGAAGATGGCCGACTAATGTTTTGGAGGACCATCTTACTCCAGGCAGAATTCAGGCTCCTTTTATACTGAAAAGGGGAGGGAGTGTGATTGGTTGTTGCAGACTTCTTGGTGTAGGAATTCTTTGTTCTTATTGCTGTCCATGTGGGTCAGGTCATGGTGCCTCTGTAAAACCTCTAACAAAATAAATGTTATTTTTTATTTTGCAACTTGTTATGTTTATATAGGTGCAAAGTTGTTAATATCCTTAAAGGTCAGAGCTTGAGAATAGGTTCTCCTGTATATTTCAGGGTAAAGGCAACATTGTTTTACAAAAGGTGCAGAGCTAGCAAGACTGAGCCTAGAAAACAAGGCACAGGGTTAAAACCAAAGAAACAGATCTAATATGGAGTCAGATTCTTTTCTCTTACAATGCTTGAGTATAAATTAATACATTATTTCAGAGGAATCAAAAAGCTTTTTTACTCTCACCTCCTCACCAATTGTCTTGTCTCCTGGCCCGTGGGCCCTGAGTTTAATGGTGGCTGATAGGGGGTTAGAATCCGGTTCCTCTTCTTCTTAACTGTGTGACCCTGGAAACTACTGAGTTGATTTCCTCTTAATACATTACATTTAATACATTTCCTCTTAATACACGCCACAGCCGTGCTGCCCTAGAACTTAAGGATACTGTGACAGTGCTCCCAAAGCTGTTTGCATGAGATTGCAGTTCATCATGTAGTTATGTGATTGCCTTGATGTTCTTAGATAACTTGAAAAAACCCGAATGGCAGGAGCTCTGTCTTCTTATTTATCTGGCACATAGTAAGTACTCAATAAATACTGAACCAAGGAATTCCCATTCCCCAAATTAAAATTCTCTATAACCCCACTTTATCCCCAGAAAAAATTTTTTTTAACTTTTGGTTTTTTATAGTATTTTTGGTTTAATACTAATTTCAGATACATTGTATTTTTACATTGTGGGGGCGGTACATAATCGATGAATGAAGAATGGCATTGGCTAGCCAGGAATCATCATTTCAATCATAATGCTTTCTGTAGTTTCTATTAAAAACCATTAGAAGTTTAGATGTTCACTTATAAATGTGCTTTTGACACCTATTGGAGACTGTCCATTTCAGCTTATGAACATTCAGATTACAGTCCAAAATAAAGGGAGCATTCTACCTGCTCATGGGAAAAGAGTGAAGCAGCTCCACATGGATTCAAGTTGCAGGTGTGCTCAGTTGGTGGGTGGTCTCTGCTATTAGGTGGATGTTGGGGGTGACAGCATGAAGGAAATCCCCAGCCCAGGGGCCTCTCATTAAAAAGCTCCGATGTCTCTCTAAACAGATTTTTTTTGGAAATTTTTTATAGCCTTTTCTAAGACTGTCAGGGATTTTTTTCCACCTCTTGGTGCTAGTGAAGTGGTCATCAAAAGGATGAAGTGGTGAAGATAGTACATGTTTTTGGAAGATGAAATTATGAAGTGAAGCACAGTCCTTGAGTTATTTGTAGACATTTATCATCAGCCCTGCAGAAATGTTTTTCATACCTTTCTCTCTACATCCCCATTCCCCAGTTAGACTAAAGCATGTATGTTTTATTTATGGGGAAGTTTTAACAGTTTTCATTTCTAATAGGATCCTTCTCTTTTTTACTCATAGCTTTCTAGAATATCTCCAATTAGTTAATTGTGAACAAATCCTTAAAACAAAATTACTTAAATTCTCTTTCATTCTTAAAAGTTGTATGCAACTCAATCCTTTTGTCTTTTTAAAGCCAAGGGAAGGATGGCTTTAGGTATGCACCTGTGAAACCCTGGATGAGAACAGGAGCATAGGTGTGCACCTGCAGCATAGGGGATCCTGGGTGACAGTGTGCTTTTCCATAGGTCTCAGTCACATTTGCAGACAGTCTGGTCAGCAGCCCAGCTATTGGAGCATTGCTCTCTGCCAGTTATGGAGTAAGCCTCATTGTGCTGGTGGCCACAGTGGTGGCTCTTCTGGACATCTGCTTCATCTTATTGGGTGTTCCAGAATCTCTGCCAGAGAAGATGAGACCGCTTTCCTGGGGAGCTCAGATTTCGTGGAGACAAGCAGATCCTTTTGCGGTAAATACAAACACTAAACATTTACTTTCTTACATAAATCTTTCTAAGCCATGTAAATAAAAGAACATTTCTGCAGCCTCAAGCATCCTAGCAGTTGTTGGTCCTTTTTTTTCTCCAGTAAAAATAGAAAAAATTTAATTGCCAAGTTAGGGACTGAGGTAGGCTGTACAACAAGGAGTATATATAATTCATACTTCTTAAATCCAGCATGTGGTTATCATAAGGGAAGGGACAAGAAATTCTTGTCTGGTTAATTCCTGATGAAGGCTTGAGAAGGAAGATTTTTTATTTCTTTTTGCGCAGTTTTTATCCCATTTTTTTTAAACAAAATGAATGTAGACATTTGAAGTGGTTGTTTTCGTTTACTTAAATTCAAAAGTGTTAAATGCATTTGAACTGACTGAAATAGTTATTTTTAAGTTAATATACACCCACTTTGAACAGAGATTTTAAACTTCTTTTACAAATTGGATTCTTTGTTTTCTATTTTTTTGTTTGTTCTTTGGCATAGGGGAATTCCATTAATAACGAAAAAAAGTGCTGAGAAAAAGAGTCTTTCCTCTCCATCTGGTTTCAAATTGTTCTTGCAGGAAATATGTGCAGAAAAAAACAACCAGCGATTTGATTTTTGCTTTTTATCCCCTAAGTTTATCTTTTAGGAAAAACACATACAATAAAACTAACCCATGAGAAATTCTTTTTTAAAAAGTTCCCTCAGTGCATGAGCTGCGGACCCTGCTCTTTCTGTTTGTGCTATGATGTCAGACATCAAGAAATAGGGGTGGTGCTCACTTTGACAGCACATTTACTAAAATCAGAGCGATACAGAAAAGTTTAGCATGGCCCCCACGCAAGGATGACGCACAAATTTGTGAAGCATTCCATATACATGGATGGATGTTATATTATTTTCTCTGCTCTTCTCTGGGTTTGAGATATTCTATAATAAATGGTTTTTAAAGATAAAAAAATGTGCCCTATGGAGTTGGTCTTGGCAGCTGAAATCAGCGGGATCAGGTAATGACCACAGATGGAAACCACCTCCTCCCGCTTATTCAGAGTTCTATATCTTTATTATACCAGCTGTCCAAAAATGAACCCTGGAACTTTTTCTGCAAAGAGTTAGTATAAATTGGCAAGCCTTCTCTTTGTCAACCCTGCGGGTTTGCTTGGTTGGTACGATACAGTTTGTCTTGAATTGGTCTGCTCTGATTTAATTCTTTAAAAGTGGGATATAACTTATCTACGTGGATGTTTTCTTGTCTGTGCAAAGTTGGTATGGCTAGATATGTGATCTCATTTCATGACCATTTAAACTTTATGTATTCTAGTTATTCCGTATAAGAACTGATCATCTGCTGGGAATCGACTGTCACGTTATGCAGCAAGCCTGATTACTCTGCCCGTCATATCACTATAGAGTGGTGCTTCCCTCTGTGATAAATACGATGCCGCTTATATAGGAAATGTCTTAAAAAATGCATATATCAAATACAGAACTTTTGAAGCAATCTTTTTATTGAAAAAAGAAAACAAACAACAATCTTGAGGAAGAATTGAGCACAGCTTTTAGAACTGTTGAAGTCAAAATCTGCATTGAAGTTCCTTGAGGCATGGAACTGGTAAGTAAGATTAAGGGGGGTCTCTAAGCTAGGAGTGGCTTTTGCTGCAAGTAACAGGATGCTTGGTTTACAGAGGCTGAATTCTAAACACACTTGGTTATCTCACAGAGTCTGCAGGTGAAAAGCCAGGACTGGTCCAGCTGCTCAACCATCTCGACAAGGCCCAGGCTCTTTCCGTCTTTCTACTCTGCCAACCCCAGCATGTGGCATGTCATTTTTATGGCGGTAAGGTGGTCAATGCAGGAATGCGCAGCATGACAGCTTTCAAAGGCAGGAGGCAGTGGCTGGGAGAAATGGAGAAAGCTGGGGTGGAAGAAACAAACAAACAAATCCCTTTCCTCCAATGGCTCTCTTCTTTTACCAACAAAGGAATAACTTTACAAAACCTTCCAATCAGACTTTATCCATGATGTGCCTGGGCTTGGTAAATTACTGAAAGAGCCCACATTTTCTTGGAGTTGTAATTTACTAACCCCAGGACTAATAGCTTCAGCTGATCTTTCTTAACCTTTGAGGCTACAGACTGGAACCAGTTTTGTATTCTTGGCGAGGCTGGACTACATTTCCCAGCATCTTTTCCCCGAGCACTTCTGGTTTCCCTTCAATAGGGCCCTGGTGACATTCACAGGGAACTTGAATTGCAACCTGCCAGGGGCATCAGAGCTGAACCACTCCTGTCAGGAATACTTACTAAATGCCTGTTATGTGCCCAGAGCTGTGCTGGTTATGAAAAGTCCTCTGAAGTACTCTTGGAGACTTTCCGGTGTAAATCAGGGATAAGTTTGGTTCTTTTTTTATTTTTTTCTCTTTGTGGGATGTATGTACAATGGAATACTATTCAGCCATAAAAATGAATAAAATAATACCATTTACAGCAATGTGGATGGACCTGGAGATTGTCATACTAAGTGAAGTAAGCCAGGCAGAGAAAGAAAAATACCACATGATATCACATCATTGCTCCAAGTTAGGTGTCCTGGTTACATTTTGCTGAGATTTACTTTAGCAAAGAAGGATGTCTGATTTGTCCTTCCTTAAATATCCTTGAGTGCTGTTTCTCCTTTGCCGCTCCTTCCCTGCGGGACGAGTCCCACACTATTTTCCTTTTTCTTCCTTCTCTTTGCCTTTTCTCCTACCAGATTCGTGGCGTATTTTGTCTTTTGAAGAAGGCGATGTTCTGTCAAAGTTCAGCAGGTGTTCTGATTGGCTGGGTGGGTCCATGGATGTCAGGCATGGTGTATTTGTGGGAGAGGATGTGCTATGAGTGCCCTTCTACTGTGCCATCTTGGCCTTTTCACCTATCTTGTTTTTTTAAAAAAATATGTATTTGCATATTATTTTTCTCTGTCCACTGAAATATTAGTCTAGGAATAAAAAAGATTGCCAGCCATATGAGTAAAGAAAGGGTGCTCTGGCCATCAAGTCATCAGGAACTACCACCAGCCCTGACAGTGACCAGAAGGAACTTAGCATGGAGTCTGGCCTCTCCAGCCAACCCCAGTAGTGCCCCCTGAGGGAACTGAGGATGTGGAAGAACAGGATGCTGGCCCTAGATAGCTAAGGTATATGTCAAAGGAATGATTTCAATGAGCCCAGACCTTTGAACCTTTCCATACATAGAACAGCACTAAATTGCTTCACTTGAGATATCTGGTTTTCTTCAATTGACAGTCTTTTGATGGTCCTACTACCTGGTCTTTGTTGCAGAAACTCCTATATATCCTGGCTTCTACTTTGCCACTTTGGAACAGTCTTGGAGTGATCTGAGAGGCTGTGTCTGGGCTCAAGTCCTCAGGAAGTCCTCTGAATAAAACATAACTCTCAACTTTTAGGATGTGCATTTTATTTCCATCGACAGTTTCTTGAAGGTTTAAACCTTCTAAAAATGTTTGGGTGTGTACCTGGCATGTTCAGAGTAATCACATCTTACAGACACATGAAGTCTGAAGAGATCTTCTCCACATTTCCAGATTCAGAATAGTTGTCATGGATATATGAGAGAGATACTTTTTCCTTTGCCATTTTGTGCAGGTTGAACAAGGAAACTGCAGGGTTCACTTTACACTGTACTCTATCACTTGACCTGGGGACACCAATCACTTCTGCGGACCTCTTAAGCAGGCCTAGAAAGGTCTTCAAAAGTCATCAGTGACAGTCTGCTACCTTCGGACAGGTGACACTTGGTTCCTTATGACATTTGGTTCCTCTGTGAAGGTTACTAACCTAATACTGAAAAGCCGTATTTGAACATGTTTCTCTAGGACATCAACTTAGCTGGACCATGAATCAGACCATTACATGTCCATTAAACAAGGGAGTGAAAAACACATAGTTATCCTAAATGTAAGCACAAATCTTGTTTCTGTTCTAACAAAGATTCATTATATGCTGATCCATGAAATCTTCTTTCAAAGCAATTGATTTACTAGAGGCAATGTATTGAAGGGATGAAAAGGCCTGGAGGGTTAAGTAAACTCCAACAACAGCTCAGCAATACCACACTAAACTTGTAAGGTCACCATGGATAGGTCCAAAGGTGGCTGAGTTACAGATGACATAACGTTGACTTTAGAATCATGTGTTCTACCAAGACCCATGAGGCTCTGAGACAGGAAAAGAAAGACAAAAGGACTGAGATGTGCTGAAAACAGCTGTTGAAAGGCAGCAGGCATCTGGGAAAGAACCTGCTTTTCAGCTCAGAGGCCAGAAACACCTTGGCATCACCTCTGGTATTGGACTAAAACCAAAGTCTGGGATGGAACCTTCCTGCCGTCATCTGTGAACTGGCCGTAGTTTGGAGATGCTGAGTGAATCTTGGCCAAACCATCTGCCTTGTGCATTGTTCTGTTCCGGCCCCTTATCGGACAGGAAGTACCTGTCGGGCAGTAATTTCACATCAGGTTACGGTGCTTCATGGTGTTGCTTGAGCAGAGAATTCAAAAAGAGGAAGAAAATCTCCAGAGGAAGAAAATCAAGTGCCTTCCCTGGATATGCCTTGGGGCTGGATGGACCCCCAGGGAGGCTGGTGGTTTCTACCCACTTTCCTTGACATCTTATTATAAGGGCTTCCAAAAAGAAGTAGAGCAGTGGTCTAGCAGAAGAAAGACAGCTGGACAGAACAAATAGGTTGCTTGGTGAAGGCCACACAAGGTATTTTAAGATTGATTTAACTTACAGTTTTACCAGATTCATTGTTGTAATTCCAGTACCTCACACACAGCCACATTTCCATGATGTTTGGTTGAATGGATGGTGACTCTTTTGAAATGTGCACCCTATGAAATCACCTGAGTGCCGGTGAAGGTGTGAGGTGCCCACCAGCCTCCCCACACCCAGGACACTGCTCCACTCACACAGCCCTGGAATAAAGGCTGGAACAAAGGAGTCTTCTTCACAGTGCCTGAGGATGAGGTAGCTCCACTTCCTCCTTAAGGAATTAAAGGAGCAAAGGAGGAAACAAAGATTACTCAACAATGCCTGGGGCAGGGAGGGTATAGCTCTGTGGCAGAGTGTCTTGGGTTCAATCCCCAGGACTGCAGTGAAATGAATAAATAAAAAATAAACTTAATTACCTACTGCCCCCCCGAATAATAATGAAAAATTAAAAAGAAAACAATTCCTGAATTCCGAAACCAAATGGAAAACTTGCTGCTGATGAAGCAGCTAGTCTGAACTAGCTTGTAAATAAAACCCCCACTTTCTCAGACTGGAAATAGCTGAAACAAGAAGCCTGGCCAAGGACTTTTGGCCTTTGGATTTGAATGGCTGCCAAAGAAGAAGGAAAGAAAAAAGAGCAAGAAACCCAAACGGAGCCAGTAAATGACAACACTGCCAACAACAGTGACAGCAGGGTTTTCTTTTCTTTTTTTCCAAAGGACTAACATTCTATCTTTTTAAAATAGGCCAAATTTTAAAAAATGCCGATGTCTTAAAAGAGAAGGAAAGGCTGAGGAACTTTTTGGGATGAGAGGAGACTGAAGAACAGTGAGGACTAAATGCAGCAGGTAACCGCAGACTGGACCCTACACTAGAGGCGAAGAAGTGCTATCAAGGACATTATTGGGTCAACTGGCAAAACCAGAACACCAGCAGGGGCTGAGCACAGGCATCGTATTAGTGTCCAGTTTATGGACGATTGTATAAAATAATATCCTTATTCTAGGAAATCCACACTGAAATATTTAGGGAGAAAGGGCCATGATGTAGGCAACTTACTTAAGAAAATTAAATTGATTAATTAAAAAAAACTGAGGTGTAATTGACTAGGGTTTTCAATTTTATGATATATTTTTATATTTATTTTTTAAGAGTTTTTTCTTATTTTTTCCTCTTTAATGGAGGTATTTTGGTTTGAACGCAGGATCTCACGCATGCTATGCGTGTGCTCTAACACTGAGCTGTACCCTTCCAACTTGTAAGTATTCTTGTAGCATGCTAATCAACATGATTTACCAAGACTAATACATGGCTACACATTCAGCTGACCGAGAAAATAAAAGAATATTGTTTACACTATACAGCAGGAAGGGGTTTTATATTTACTGAATTCAGTGCTCCCCAAATTCAGGGCAACAGTTGAGAGCCACTTATTCCAGTACAACTTAATTCGACCGAAGTGGGTGTTCTAGAGTGAGACCACCTGGCTCCAATCCCAGCTCCACCATTTACTGCTGGAGTGACATTTAGCAACTTGCTTCCCTCCTCTGTCCCCAGTTTCTTCATCTATAAAACAGGAATAATAAAAATTCCTACCTTTCAGTGTTGTGATGAAGAGTAAATGAGTCAGCACTTTCAAAACACAAGAGTGCCCTCACAGAGAAAAATAATGTGACAATGAATATATGTATGTTCGTCTATAACTGAAAAATTGTGCTCTACACTGGAAATTGACACAACATTGTAAAATGACTATAACTCAATAAAAAAGTTAAAGAAATAAAACACAAGAGTGTCTGGAGGTTAGCTCTGGATGTTCATTAGATGTGGCAATACAGGAGACAGAAGGAAAAAAAGATGTGTGTCAAAAATCCAACTTCGGACGTTGATACTCACCTTAACACAGAAGGGTTTTGGGGCAAATCTCAGTCTTCCTTGCCATCCTCTGTGCCCGCAGCAGCAGCCAGCTGATCAGAGGGGAATGATGAACTCCAAACCAAAGGTGACAATCATCATGAATTCCTAAAATATCAAATGAGACACATCAGAGAGAGGCATCATGAGCAAAGCACAGCAGGAAGCTCTATGTATATTTCTGGACATTTGGACGCTCATTTAAAACATCTAGATGTTAGAGTCCAAAGTTAACATCTCCCCTTCTGCAAGTAGCACTAACCCTGGAGGACATCAGAACCCCACTCTGTATTTCCTGGTATAGAATGATATCCCTTTTCTAGTCACTAACACTGTGCAAATTTAGAAGTCAGTTTTCATACTAAATGGCGGGCTGAATTACAGATCCACCTTTTCTGGAATAGATAGTCATCCTTCAGTATACTCAGGGGATTGGTTCTAGGACCCCAGGAGATAACAAAATCCATGGATGCTCAGGTCCCTTATATAAAATGGGACAGTATTTGCATAAGCTATGAACATCCTTCCACATAATTTATCTCCTCTAGATTAACTATAATACCTAATACAATGTAATTCTGTGTCAATACTTGTTAATACAATGTAATGTAAGTGGTTACCCTCATGTGATTCAAGTTTTTCTTGTTGGAACTTTCTGGAAATTTTTTTCCAAATATTTTCCATCCATGCTTGAATTTGTGGATGTGGGACCCCCAGATGAGGAGGATTGATTGCAGCATGTAACTTCCTTTAGTTACAAATGAAATATATGAGATGAAAGAGTACACCCCCTGAAAACCCAGCTTTACAGTTTTCCAAAAAACAGATCTTCATTTTACTGCAAGGAGATCCCTAAGCCCTTAAGAGTTGTTCTCAGAGAATGAGAAATAAATATTTGAGTGTGCTGAGTTCTTCTGCTATGAGGACAAAATCTTCTAAGAGAGCAAATTTCAACATCATTATCTCACGTGGCACATAAATCCTTTGCCAGAAATGAGACCTTGATGCCTCCAGACCTGAAGCCTAATTAGTATGCTGCTGTTTGGTGAGAGCTGCCTAGAAAATACCACTTGCTCCAGCAAAACGACTTTGAGATTATTTAGGGAAAGCTGTGAGTGAACCCTAGGACAGGCCAACTAAAGTAGCTCATTAGACAGTGGGTCACAGAAGGAGAAAGCAGATGGACTTTATTAGAAGAAAGCATCTCCCAAGTGCTTGTCACAGGCAACTTGTTGTCCTTTAAAGGGAACAGGCACCGAGTCTATCAAAATCTGCTTTCCTTACAAAAATATTTCCCTCTTTTGTTTTTAACAAGGGTCGATGCAGCACTTACAATGTAAAATAATATTTATCAAGTGATTCTTGTTATAATTGCTTAATTGTAAAGGTGCTACATGGTCTTCATTAAAACGTTCCAATATCACAGAAATATACAGCATAGACAGTAAAGGTCCTAATCCACCCACCTAATCCATTCTCCTACCCCACACCCCAAAATAAAAACCATCGTGAAATTTAGAAAAATGACATTTTTGTTGCAAATTTCAGGCAAATGCTTGTTTCTTCTGTTAGAGTATGTGATGATGTGTTGTAATTTTGAAGTGCCTAGTAGAGCTGTATCATTCTAGCCTTCTGTTATTTTGCACTAAGAATCCACAGATATTTCTCATGATGGGAAATAAATCTCCAATATCATCACCACTTAGTTCCAGTGATCTGTGGTCTAAGTCTCCCAAGATGACTTTATGCACAGATAACCAAAATCATGGTCAACATACCCTCATTGATGAAATGAGGTTTGGATTTGTTTTGGCTTTTAATTTTGAGTATATCTCTAGGTAGTCTGGTTTACTAATTCATCAAGGTGGTTACATTGCCACCTTAGGAAGAGTTGGATGTGAACCCTGGGGAAAGGCCAGGCTTCTTTTTAATCCAGCACATCTTTCCCACATAGAAAGCACACGGAGGTCCAATCCCACTTTAAAGGCAGGTCCACATGTTCATCTCTCCTCTGCCTCCTACTTGTGCCAGGAAGCTTGGCAATTCACTGGTGAGAGGTTGTATTACGAAGTAAGCTAAGAAAATCCCACTTGTGGCCTGAGCAACTAGTCACTACCACACCATACAACAATTTTTCTTTCATGGGGGCAGCTGAGACCGGTAGAGGTACAGCCATTATTCCAGTACGGTAGGTTCTCATTGCACCGATTCTGTGTTGTATCCTGAGGCAGGATAATTTGCAAATTCTTTACTCAGGTACCCTTGTTCAGGAACATTATTTGCTGATTTTTTTCAATGATGTTAGGAAGAATCCTTCATTTCCAAATAAAGCAAGAGGATGTTGTAATTGGATTTCACTATGGGATAAGGATTTCTGCCTTGGAGAAGTAAAACTAGGGTCAGCATTCTCCTCTCCATACTAGAACATTGATTGCTATTCTTTATCAGGTCTTGGTTTTAGATGATGTGAACAATAACTTCAAAAATCTCCGGTCACTGTGTGAGCAGTGGTGAATGAGGGACCTCAGCCGATGTGTGTGGAATGTTTCTCAGGACCAGGATGCAGGCTGCTGGGGATGCCCAAGATAGGAGCCTCTGTGATTGGGGACAAAAGTGTGAAAACCACCTTGACTAGATTCTGTCTCTTATTCCCTGAAATTTCCACCTTATTTCCATCAAAAGGAACAAGGTGCTACTGAGCCAGAGAAGAGAAAGCATTTCAAATCCAACAGACACAACTGGTGGGAAATGAGATTGTGAGGTCACTTTTTTTGCTCTCTTGTTTCATTTCCCAGCTTTGTTGAACTATAATTGACAAATAAATACACACATACATTGTATAATGGTGGTCTCAATCAAGTTAATTAACATATCCATCACCTCACATAGTTAACATTTCTTTCTTGATATGAACACCTAAGATTTAATGTCTTAGCAAATGTCCCGTATATAACACCACTGTTAACTATAGTCACCATGCTGTGTATTAATTCCTGTAGGACTTCTCTTGCATAACTGAAACATGTAGTATTCACCAATATCTCTCTTTCCCCCCAACCCTTCCTGTCCCTGGGAATAACCATTCTGCTCTCAGCTTCTATGATTTTAACTTTTTAGATAATGAGATCATGCAGTATTTGTCTTTCTGTGCCTGCCTTATTTCGTATTTCACTTAGCATAATGTCCTCCAAGTTCAAACATGTTATTCCAAATGGCAGGATTTTTTTAAGGCTGAGTAATATTCCATTGTGTGTATATATATACACACATAGCAGTCACATGTTATTTATTCACTTATCCATGGATGGACACTTGCATTATCTCCATAGGTGATACCTCATTGTGCGTTTCCCTGATGATTAGTGATGTTGAGACTTTTTCATATACCTGTTGGTCATTTGTATGTCATCTTTTGAGAAATATCTATTGAGGTCTTTTACCCAGTTTTTAATTTGATTATTTCTTTTAATTTTTCTATTGAGTTAAGGAGGTTCTTTATATATTTGGATATTAACTTCCTATCAGATGTTTGGTGTGCAAATATTTTCTTCTAACCCAGACTTCAGTCTGTTGATTGCTTCCTTGTCTGTACGGAGGAGTTTTAGTTAGATGCATTCTCAGCTCTTTTTGCCTTTGTTGTCTGTTATTTTGGAGTCATATTAAAAAAAAAAACCCAAAAAACTACATTGCCCAGACCAATGTCAAGAAGCTCTTTCTCTATGTTTTCTTCTAATAGTTTTATAGTTTGAGGTGTTTTGTTTAAGTCTTTCACCCATTTTGAGTTGATGTTTCTAAATTAAAGTATAGTCAATTTACAATGCTGTGTTAATTTCTGGTGAACAGCATACTGTTTCGGCCATACATATACATTTGTAGTTGATTTTTTTTACGTGGTGTGAGATAAGCGTCCAGTTTCATTCTTCTGCACTTGGATATCCAGTTTTCCCTTTCATGATAAAAATTCTCAGCAAGTTAGAAATAGAGGTGGATTATCTCAATTTGATAAATAGCATCTGTGAAACCCCTACAGCTAACATCATACTTAAAGGTGAAAGTCAGATGCTTTCCTCTAAAAATCAAGGCCAAGGAAAATGCTAGTTTCACCATTTTTTTTCAACATAGTTGAACAGTGTAGTCACTGCAGTAAGGCAAGTAAAGGAAATAAACAGCACACAAACTGGCAAGGCATATATAAACAGTCTATATTCGTAAATATGATTGTCTACAGAGAAGTCTGCAAAGAGTTTGCCAAAAAAACTTAGAACTGACTAAATACTTCAGTAAGGTTTTAAGACCTAAGATTACCATACAAAAATCAATCACATTTCTTGTCACCTATCTTGATTGTGGTGGTGGTTTCATGGGTGTATACATTTACCAAAATTTATCAAATTGTACAGCTGAAATATGTGTAGTTTACTGTACAGGAACCATACCACAATAAAGGTGTTTTTAAAAAAAGAACTTAGCCAAAAAATCAATCACGGTTCTGCATATTAACAGTCAGGATGTGAAAACCAAAATTGAAAGCACAATATTACTTACAATCATCCCAAAGAAAATAAAATGTTTAGCTATGCACTTAACAAAACCTGTACAGGCTATGCATGCAGAAAATATGCAAAGTGTTGATAAGAGAAATCAGAGAAGATTTAAACAAATGGAAATACGATGTTCAGGAATTAGAAGATATTAAAAGATATCAACTCTTCCTAAATTGATTCATAGTTTTAATGAAATTCCTATCAAAATCTCACCAAGTTATTTTTGTAGACATAAGGAAATTTACTCTAAAATTTATGTAGAAAGTCACAGGTCCTAGAGTAGTTTAAAAAATCTTGAAAAATATAATTAAGTGGGAGGAACCATTTTACCTGATAGTAAAGCCTCCTGTATAGCTCTAGTAATCAAAACCATGGTGTTGGCAGAGGAACAGACACACAGAGAACAATAGAACATAATAGAGAGCTTGGAAATATACTTAAATATGCTCAATTGATTTTTTGATAAAAGTACAAAGGCAGTTCAAAGGAGGAAGAAATCACCTTTTTAATGAACAACGCTGGGACAATTGGACCGCCATCAGCACTAAAATGAAGCCCTATATCCCTCACCTTACACAATCAGTTAAAAATGGATCATGGGCTTAAATGTAAAAACTGTAAAATTTTTAGCAAATATCATAGGAGAAAAATTGGGGTATTCGGGCTAAGCAACAATTTCTTAAACTTGACACCAAAGTAATGAAAACAAAAATTGATAAATTGGTCTTCATCAAAAGTAGAGAGGATAAAAAGCCAAACTGTAGACCTAGAGGAAATACTTGCAAACCACACATCTGACAAAGGATGGGTGTGTAGAATATATAAAAACACTGAAAACTCAATAGTAAAAAACAACTCAACTAGAAAATGAGCAAAAGACATGAACAGACATTTCACTGATTAGAACAATGGATGGCAAATACGGAAAAATACTCAACAACTTTAGCCATATGGGAAGTGCAAATTAAAACCACAATGTGATCACAGTAGGCATCTATCAGAACAGCTCAAATGAAAAATGGTGCCAACACAAGATGCTGGGGACATTGTGGAGAAACTGCTTTCTCTCATGCATTACTGATGGGAACATAAAATGGCACAGTCCCTCTGGAAAACAGTTTGATGGTTTCTTATAAAATGAAACATGCAGTCAGTATATGACTCAGCAATAGTACTCTTGGGCATTCATAACAGGGAAACGAAAACTGATGTTTATACAAAAACTTGTACACGAATGTTAGTAGTGGATTTATTCAAAATGACCCCAAACCAAAAACCGCCCAGATGTCCTCATCACGTGAATGGTGAAACAAGCTAGGTTACATCCATCCCATGGGATACAACTCAACAATAGAAATGAATGAACTACTGGTAACACACAACAACTTGGATGCATCACTGGGGAATTACACTGAGAGAAATAAGGGAATCCCCCAGAGTTTACATAAAATCTGATCCCAGCTACATAATGTTTTTGAATTGAGAAAATTTTAGAAATGCAGAACAGATCAATGGTTGCTAGAAGACGGGGATGGTGAGAGGAGAGGTGTGTGGATGGGAAGGAGGATGTGGGCGTGGGGATTGAGGGGACTGGGGGTGAAATTGTTTGGTGTCTGGACTGTCACGAGAGATACAGGAACCTCCACATGTGTTAAGATTGCATAGAACTAAGTACCCATATACAGATGCATACATCCACCTATAAGTACTCCATACAATACTGGGGAAATCTCTATAAGATTCATGAATAGTATCAATGTTATTACCCCTGTTGGGATATTACAGTAGTTTTACAACATGTTATCGTTTGGGGAAACTGGGTAATGTGTACACAGGGTAGAGCCAAAGTATTTCTTTCTTTTTATTTTTTTAATTGATGTATAGTCAGTTATAATGTGTCAATTTCTGGTGCACAGCACAATGTCACTGTCATGGATATACATACATATATTCATTTTCATGTTCATAGAATCTCTTACAGCTAACTGCACATGAGTCGAAAACTACCTCACAAAAATTTTAATTAAAAACAAATCTTTGCCCATCATCCAGCCAGTTGGGGATGGCACTGAAGAGGCAATCTGTTCCTCTTCAAGTCCAGATGCTGGATCTCACTGTGTCCTGGTTTCATGGTGCTCTCTACGTGACCCTTGGGATGTGGTCCCTTGATTTTATTTTCAAATGAGTTAAAAATACAAACATCTGTTACGCTTATTGGAAATGACTTAGATTTGGGATGATGTTCTTCTGACCTGGGTGGGGCCAGCCAAGATCCAGCTTCTGCCGCCTTCGCTAGGATAAATCATTGCATTTTCTCTTTCTTGGTTTTAATGGAAATAAAATGCTCTTTATTTACTGAAATGGTTGTTAAAGAGATGCGTGAATAATAGAGTACTTGACTTACATAGAGGAAGTTGTAATATAAAGCTGGTGTTATTAGCAGTGGTCTGTACCCCTGTTTTGAAGATCCTAGAAGCTTGGCTTTGACAGCTCTCCATGGAACGGGAAGTGATGTTTATTTTAATCACCTGTCCTGAAGGACCTGTAGTGTTTCCTTAATTGCCCTCAGAGAATTTTGGTAAAACATAGAATAGCTTCCCTGTTCTTCTTAAACACTTAGGAAATGCATATAGAAATTAAGAAACCAGAGAGGCAGGGGTAGAGCTAGTTTTAGATTGTATGTAGAATATCTGTTGAGAATACTAATCTAGCATTAATCCTCCTTTCTAGATATTAAGGAGGAATCTTCATGTCACACCCGCGACCTGTGATGTTATTTCTTGACATATGACTGCTGTAGTATTTGAGATTTAAATTCTTGCAGTTATTTTTTTTTTAGTTACTCCAAGTGGTTTTAGGTATAGATTGATTTTTTTGCACAAATTCAATAATGCCTAACAGCTCATGTTCTAGTTGTTTTCTCATTAATTTACAGCACTGTTCATGTTTTAAAACACAGTGACCTTTGTCTAATCTACAAGCTGTCTGCTGTGACCATTGTTTTTTCTGTTTTTACTTCATCAAAGAGCCTTTTTGTGAAGATGAAATGCTAACGTTGTAAACCCCATGACATTTGCACCAGTTCTTGAAGAGCTGTGGCTAGTTAGATGTACAACATTGGAATGGCTGCCTTTACTCTGAATATCAATATAATCAATTACTAGCTGTCACTCCTTTTTTTGTATGTAACATTTCCAAAAAAAATAAAATAAAATAACATTTCCTGCAGTGAAAGGGTGTATGACATCAACTGAATCATAAATTGCAAAGAAAGGCATCAGTCAGAAGGATTGCAGTTATAATTCTTCGTAATTTGGAAGATTCTACCAGTATAACGCCTGTTAAAGAAATGAAGTTAAGATCTAGGGATGGCGCTACACTCAAATCAGGATGTGGAAATACACAAAAGTAAATCATCTTTTGGGTTCTTGCCTCTTCGAAGGGCAGAAAAAGACCCTAAACACCTGCATACTATTACTCGGAGGCCATCACATGCCATCATCAGTCTAGCTCGCTTTCACATTTCCCTTTACTTATTAGAGCAATTCATTAACTATTTGTGTATGGGAAGAGAATTTAAGGAAATGGATGTTTTTACCAAAGGGATTGATTTGACCTGGAGTTGAGGACAGAATCGAGCACCACATCGAAGGTGGTGGTGAGGGTGTGATGGAATTGACTATGTAGACACTGAGTAGGGTTGTGCAGAGAAGGCGGCACAGTAGTAGGAGCAAAGTGAGAATGGGAGATGCAACAAGGTGTGAAGGGGCATCCGTGTTCCTGCCTTTGCAAACAGTGGTTGAGTTTGGTTTTGAAGCCTTGGGTTGGCCTTGTTGGCTGGAAAGCTTAGGAAGACACCAGTAGATGACTTCATTTCAGGAGCCCTGGGAAAGTCTAGTGCCTCCTGAGGCCCTCCACTTCCTGGTTGGTTGATTCCCCAAATTTCTCTAGAAATAATAAGTTTTCCACACCTGTTAAAATGTAAATGTCCCTCTGAAAAAGAACTCATTTAACCACATTTATAGGACCGTGTTCATTTATCCCGCAGGCTTTTCAGAGGGGCATGGGGAAAGTGTTTGAAAACATCCTAACCCAAATGACTGATTCACACTGTATCACCAAAGAAGGACCAGGGGCAGGTTCTTATCAGGTGTTGGGGCCACAGGAAGAGAGCAGATGGGCCAGGGGCAGGAAGTGGGTGCCCCCTGGTTGGGGAAAAGAGCAGGACATCCCTGGTTCCCCCACAGTTCAGCCTAGTGGAGGTCCCATGTATCCTAGTTGCTAGGGGAATGCCATGATGAGGACTCCTGCCTTCCTGGAGTGACTTTACACACTTAAGAATGAGTTGGTTGCTGCCAAGTGCTTAAGTGACCACCTGGTATGAGGGAGTCAGGTGACCCCTCCATGTCAGTGTTTCATCTTCTCAAAGTCACTTCTACAACAGGGCGAAGGATAGCTTAGGCAATCCCTCCGTCTGCATGAGGAGGGGGTGTGGGTGTGTCTGTAGGTGCTCTCCGCTGAGGTGCCCAGGGTGGCAGTGCACACAGTGAGGAACAGACAGCAAACTCACTGAGTTCTTCTTGATCCCCCACCTTAAAACCAAATGATTCCTTAATTGGTTTAAGGTTTATATACCAATGAGTCTGCATGAAGCCCTGTGTTTGTATAGCAGTGATCAGAACTAAAGCACTGAGTCGTGAACACCAAACTAGAAAAATTGAAAACAGTTTGTGGCACCTTGAACTCAACCCAGATAGTCATTCTGCTTTGGTTTTGCCAAATAATCACAAAATGAACCAGTTCAATTTGGAATGTAAGCCAGAAGTTCCAAATCATATCAAAACAGGAACACCAAGAGTGCCTCCAAAAGCAAGGAAATCAAAACTAGTTTTCAGTTGATTCAAATGGCTAATTTGTCAATTTCTCATTATCCTATTGGCTTTTCTTTCTTTCAAGAATTATATGAGCTAGCTCTCCAAAGAATTTAAAATTTGAATTTAAAGTGAACATTGCCACTAGAAATCAAATGAGGCCATTGTACTAGTTTTATAATAAAGTATGCAAGAGCAATGGGTTTTTCTTACTTATAAAAATGTAAAATACTTGTAAAAATTTCAATAAAATTCCTTGAAACAAACAAATGATGTATTTCAATCAAGAGACATCTCTGATCTTAAGAAATTGGTACGTGCCAGCCAAGTTGACGATAAAGCAACTCTCATCTTCTTTTGGTGATGTTTCTCTTGACGTGGACGCCTGTGACAAGACAATAAGTGGAATAGTATAATGGGCTGAATGTTTGCTTCCCTCAAAAATTCATATATTGAAGTCCTAACCCCCCTAATGTGATGGTGTTTGGAAGGTGGCCTTTGGAAGGTGTCTAGGTGTAGATGAGGTCATGTGGGTGGGGCTCTAGTGATGGGACTAGTGCTCCTATAAGAAAAGGGAGTGATATTAGAGTGCTTTCTCTCCCTACCATGTGAGCTCAGTGAGAAAACAGGCATCTGCAAGCCAGGAAGTAGGCTCTTACTGGGGAACCAAGTCAGCTGGCACCTTGACCTTGGACTTCCAGCCTCCAGAAGTAGGAGGAAAATCACACCCAGTCTGCAGTATTTTGTTATGACAGCCTGAGCTGATTAAGACGGGTGGCTTCTGTGCTACTGAGAGGGCTGAGAGTCTGGTCAGGACCAAATGTGCTTTTGGAGAACTTTCAGAACTTTGGATTTTCTTACTTGGGAGTCACATCTCTACCCTCACAGCTGCCCTTGCTTGGACCAAAGAAATTGCTCCTATCCTGAGACATCCCTTGCCTTCCAGAAAAGCTGCCCCTTCCCTCTTCCTCTGGGGTATCTGCATTGTTTAGTGTAACTAACTGTTCTACAACATCTACTTCATTTTTAAGTGTTCTGCTCTAATGGGTCACTTAACAAATGTATACTGAAGACCATGACCATGCAAGATAGAGGTGAGCAATGGATCTAGCTCCTTGGAGGAGTTTATAACCTGTTTGGGATGGTAAACTACATTCACTGGGAAACTCATGCAATGATGTACAATTTAGTGCATGAGGGGTAGTCCCTTGAAATGCTCCTCAGCCTTTCTGGTACCTCCTCTGCCTTGGGGGGCCCTCACTGGATATTTGTTGTTGTTTCCTTCAGTTCAGAATTTCAGGTTCAGCAAGAACTAATCAGCATACTGCCTTATCAACGCATTACAATCAAAGTTCTGAAAAGGAGCTAGCTAGAAGACAAATTGGCTTAATGGGTCGATTCTTTTTTTTTTTTTTCTAATCTGCCTCTTTAGCATCACTGATGCTAATTGTGATTGGAGAGCCAATGGCTTCCCACCACAAGATGTCCTAGTGTCACTGTGGGATTGTTTTGAATCCCATTAATTCATTTTGAGGAGAAATAAATACGAAGTAATTTGAAAACACTTTTTTTCAAATTCCAAGAAAGAAATTGTCTCTTTATAATGACTCTGATATGTTTCTCAGCTTTTCTGAGCTATTCTATTATATCTAATCAACGATTATTTGTATTAGTAAAATAATTTTAATTTTAGTTACTGTAGTTTTAAATGTCTTCACGCTTAGTTTTTCCTCATTTTTCTTCTTCTAATTACTTTTATTAATTATAATAAACTTCAGAGTCTTCCTCTTAAAAAAGAAAACTGCCAGAACGTTTGGCATTTTTTAGAAGTTCAATTCGCGCTGTTATTTAAATGTAAAAATACGTGGGTGAATCTGTAGTACTAAAGACAAATAGATACCCAAGTGACTAAAAATAACTACAAAGACCCTAAAGTCAAAAAACAAAGATCTTAGTACTCACCTGAATCACCCAGCTCATTTGTACGTGAATGTCCGTTTGATTTTACTTGCCTAATTTTTCACAATTTTTCCTACAGCCTAAACGGCTGCAATTCATTCACTTGAGCGAGGGTGCAATGGAACTGACACTTTGAGAAGTACAGGTGGTAGCTCAAGGTCCACGTCCATTAGGGAGGCGTGCCCGCGCCCAGGGGCACTGTGGGTAATGTAGTCCCGCCCCGAGGTATTGTGGGTAGCGTACTTCCGCGCCGCGCTCTGGTGGTTCGGAACGCTGTGGCCATCATTCCACGCTTGTCATCAAGCCTGCCCTTAGCCGCTGACTCTCGGGGACAGAGGGTCGGGAAAGCACGGAGACGGTGAGCGCGAGGGCGGGCGATGTTGGTACGCTCTGGCCGGGGGTTCCTTGAGATCTGTTTTTTTTCCGGGCGGGGTCGAACGGGGGTCTCGGGTCTCGCCTTACTGACGGGGCTGGGGGCCCAGCGTCCTGGCCCAGCGGCCTCGGAACTGGTGCAGATGACTTTGGGGGACAGAAGCACCCTTCGCCCGGAGCAGACGTCCCCACTGCTGGGCGCGCAATTCGGACTTCTTTCTTGGGTGTTAATTGGGGCTCGCGACTGGGTGGTGCCCACCGGGGTGATGGAGGTACCGCTTGGCCCTTAGGAGCTGGATTTTGGGGGATACGCCCAGACTCGCCTTGATGGGAGGGTGGGCTTGGGTCAGCGGCCTCGTGGCCCGCGGGCTCCCGGAGGTATTTGGAAGGGTCCGGTGAGGGTAAGGCGTCCCTGGGTTTGCGTCGGGTGTCTTACGAAGTTGTTTGGCTCCTTTAGCCTTGGGGCTCCTCTTGGAACATGGGGTGGAGCAAGTGGAGGGGAGGGAGCCCATGGGGTAGGGAACTTTCCCCCAAGCCCCAGGGGACTGGTGGCTGGCTCCCCAAATTGCTGTGGGTGGGGGAGGGGAGTGGATGATAAGACATCCAGACGGTTTATTTTAAACTTTGCATTGTGAAAACATTGTAAACATACGCAGAAGTAGCCGTGAGGTTTCATGGATCAATCACTTAGATCTACCACTTATTAGTGAGAGAACCCTGTCCTTTCTTCCCCAGATCCTCAACCCCAAGTGTGCATCTCTTTGGTCATTGCTTCTCCCCAGGGGCCGGTGCCAGCCCTGCTGTAGGAGTTCCGGCTTTCGAAGGGAGAGTTCAGGTCCTGGTCTACCTCTTTCTCGGCGTCATCTTGAACGAAGTGCTGAACCTCCTGGAGCTGTGGTGAGTGTTGGAAAGAGGTAGAACGGGTGTCTGGCACAGGCTAATATAACGTTCATTTCAGTAACATTTAATAATGTTCATATGTATTTTCACTAAGACATGTAGGCGCTTAGAAGACTAATGTCATGCTGGGTATCAGCATGACTCACAGCAGGTTCATTCTAAAAACCACAGTCCAATTCTGTTCATCATGTTGTCCTTCCCTTCCCTGCCAGGTCGTGATACCTTATTTTAGTGAAGAGCTCCCTAGCTGCAGGCTTAGGGGTTTCCAACCTGTTGTCTGGCCTGGGAGAGAATCCTGAGGCTGAAGCTGCTTGCTTTGTACCAGGTTTCTCCTGAGAGCACTCTATACTCCCTTAGATCCAGAGGGGACTGCCTGTCAGGGCGGAGAGCATTTCTAGGGGCTTGGCAGCCCTGCCTCAGATGGATACCACTTTATGGCTTGACTTATTTTTACCAGAATCTTTTACAGAACAGAAGTTTTTAATCTTAACAGAATCCAACTTACGAGAACTTTTCTTGCATGGTTGTGTTTTTGGTGTTATATGTGAAAAAATATTGCCAAATTATTTTCTAAGAGTTTTATAGTTTCACATTTTACTTTTAAGTTTATGATTCATTTTGATTTAGTTTTTGTGAAAGGTATAAAGGTCTGTGTCCAGATTCTTTTTTTTTTTTTTTTTGATGTGTGAATGTTCATTTGTTCCACTACTGCCATTTGTTAAAGAGCTAACCCCGTCTCCATTGAATTTCCTTTGCTCCCTTGTCAAAATTCAGTTGACTCTATTTGTGTCAATTTCTTTGCTCTCTATTCTGTTCCATTGATCTATTTGTCTATTTTTTAAATTTGTTTTTTGCCAATACTGCACTTTTTTGATTACTGTAGCTGTGTAGTAAGTTATGAAATCTCATCGTGTCAGTCTCCTGACTTTGTTCTTCTGCAGTGTTGTGTTGGCTCTTCTGGGTCCCTTGCTTCTCCATATAACTCTAGAACCATTTTGCTGACATCTTCAAAGTAACCTGCTGGGAATTTGATAGACTGAATGTATAGATCAAGTTGGAAAGAACTGACATTTTAACAATATCATGTCTCCCTACCCATGATATGGAATATTATTATTATTTTTTAGCTCTTCCTTGATATCTTTTAGCAGAGTTTTGTAGTTTTCCTCATATAGATCTTATACAATTATTTTGGATTTATACCCAAGTATTTCATTTTTGTGTATGTTAATATTGTAGTGTTTTTGATTTCAAATTTCTCTTATTTACGGCTTGTATATAGGAAAGCAATTATTTTTTGTGTATTAACTTGGATCCTGCAGCCTTGGTATAGTCACTTGTTAGTTCCAGAAATTTCTTGTTGATTCTTTGGGATTTTCTACATAGACAATCAGGTCATCTGCAGACAAAGACAGTTTTGTTTCTTCCTTCTCAATCAGTATGCCTTTTCTTTTCTTTTCTTGTTTTCTTGCATTAGCTTGCAATTCCAGTACGGTGTTGAATAGGAGTAGCGAAAGGTAACATTCTTGCCTTGTTTTTGATCTTAGTGGGACAGCATCTAGTTTCTCACCATTAAATATGCTGTTGGTGTCAATTCTGCACTCTTTTTTTTTTTTTTTGCACTATTTATTTAAGCTTAGACACAATTACTTGCAGAGGTTGCCAGCACAGCTCTTTTTAGCCTAAGCCTAACAAAATTAATATTAATTGTTTAATGTCATCTAACATGCAGTTAGTGTTCAGTTTTCTTTGATTGCCTCCAAAATGTCTAAACAATGTCCACACATTGCACTTCATTGATATGTCTCTCAAGCCTCCTTTTTTCCCATAAGTCCTGATTTTATGCTATTAACTTGTGGAAGTCTTCACATTCTTTTAAAAATTGCAAATTATGCCAATTCACCCTTAGTATTTCAGCATCATTTCTTAATAGTGACTATTTTTGTATGTCCAGAATATTATGATCGTACCTAACAATATTCACAGTCATTCTCCAACATCATCTAATACCCAGTTCATATTGAATTAGCCTTCTTAGTCCCCTAAATGTCTTTCAGTTCATTTGTGCAAACTAGTCAATCAAGGCATACAGATAACACATGAAGCGTGATTTCTCTCTTAAGTAGTTCCGCAGTAAGGAAAATCTCTCAAAAATTTCATCATGAAATTGACTTGTTGAAGACCTAGCCCATTTTATGACTGCCCATTCTTAAATTTCATGTCACATTTCAAATCTTGGGAACCTAATCTTGGAATATATAAGTGGAGAGGAAGGTGCAATGAGATTATGGCTTCCACCCTGCTTCAGGTCTCCCCCCGGATGTACATTGTCTAGAGCGCTATAGCCCTCTTTGTGTTTTTAGTTTCCTGGGCCTTGTCCTTTGACCTCAGGGCAGACGTGGATGGGGAACTTGTGTTATCAGTATGATAGGTCCTTTTATTTCTCAGCATGAGTGCTTACCTGTGGACACTCTGAGACGCTTTTCCTCTTAAGAGTCTACCCAGTGACTTAATAGTCTCATCCAGCTTCTGGGGGCTGAGGGCTTCATTTCCCAACTGGAGATTGGGGCTGAGCCTGCTGCTGGCCCACCTCTGGGAGCCTTATTTATAGGACACTGGTTAAGAGTGGGCTGCCCCGATGCCCTCTGCAGCCTCCCTTCCTACCTCCCTGTCACCCCTGTTGAACTGGGAGGCTGGATACAAGGGTACTACTCCTCCCAAGCACACCCTCATTTCTCTTCTCTTTCCCCAGCTCTGCTTCTGCAGCTGGACTCTTCTCTAAGAAGAGCACTCAGCAGACCAAGAATATGGCCCCAGGTCTCCTGACAACCAGGGATGAGGTGAGTCCTGAAATTTCTTCCTAGCTGTTGCAGGATGGACCCATTGCATTTTCTTGTCCTGTAAATTCTGTGTTGGTGGTAGACCATACCTAGCCCTGATCTTGGAGATGTGACTTACCTTACCTGGATCGTTTTCTCAGACTCCTCTGCTCCATTCATGACTCATGCATTCACCAAGTAGCAAAATGTTATCAGCGTAGTTAAAATACAGATGCAAGATATTCATGCTGATGTGCCCTGTGATTCCCAAGGCAGGAAAAAGGGAAGGAAATCTTTCAAGGGAGGAGCTGCCTGAGCTGCCTCTGACAGAGTTGGCAAGTGGAAGAGCTGAGGGAAGACATCCTTTGGGAATGTGGCAGGAAGCCAACCATGTGTCAGAGACTGGGCGACCTGCAGACTGTCCCTCACCATGTTGGAAGCTTGAAGCAGCAGCGACCTTTTGTCACTTGAGTTTGTGTAGAGGTGAGGGTGCTAGCCTGCTGTCTCCTGGTGATTCATGGATAGATTTAGTTTGGCTGGCCTTGTGCTTTTCCACACTTGAAAATTGGAAGATTGCACCTAAGTCCTGAGTCTACACTCATGATGTGTATGACAGGTAGCTGGAGCCACACAGCATCTCCTTGGTGTTGTCACACCCCCTTGTGTCCCTTGACCCCATGGCCAAGGCACCTGCTTCATTTACTCTTTACCGCCTTCACCCACTCTGAGCCTGGATGGAGGTAGTTCAGCCAGAATCCTGAAAGCCAGGCTGAGTTTTGAGGAGTTTGCCAAGTTGAATTCAAGGATTTGGAAATAAATAGTAATCAAATGAATTATTAAAGGAAAGATTTTCTAAGCCTTAAGACTAGGGAGCATGTTAAGTTGACATAATCAAGTGGAGTTAACATGTATTGACCGCCTAAGCAGATGCCAATTGAAATAAGTGTGTTGATCATATCAT
Organism: Vicugna pacos; assembly: GCF_048564905.1. Lineage (NCBI taxonomy): Eukaryota > Metazoa > Chordata > Mammalia > Artiodactyla > Camelidae > Vicugna > Vicugna pacos. The sequence continues at coordinate 281,436 of NC_132990.1, forward strand.
GTATGCCAATTAGTGTCAACTGGGCTAATTCCGTTTTCCATTGCCTGTTCTGTAATAAAATTGGCAAGTGTAGAATTTTTTTTGCAAGATCTGGACATGATCTTAATACTGAGCTCATATGGTGGATATTGGCCTGTTACTGTATCAGTTAAAAATGATTGGTTTTTATGTTTTCAGACATCACCAAAGGCTGGATATTCCTCGGTTTTTACATCTTTTAAATCTTTGAGAGAAAATGTATATGTAGTATATGTGATTCAGAATGTTCCCTAAGGTAATAAGGAGAGCTTTTCTTTTGTATGTTTCACTTTACCATTTCTGCTGTTAATAGAGAAGCATTCTTGGCCCAAAAGAAACATTACTTTACCTGTCCCTTCTGTGCCATTTCCTGTGGGAGCTTTAGCACACCTTGAGTCTTACCCTGTCTAGAACCAACATCTCTCAATATATATTTTTTCCTTTTATTCATTTCCTCCTGAAAAGTTGATGCCAGGGCATGAGCATCTGAGTGACTTTGATTTTTAAGGTGAGGTTTCCATACCTGGAAGAGTGTCAGGCAGTCAGAACGTACTTGTTTCATAAAGGGACCACAATCTTAACTTATTTTGAGAGCACAAGAGAACAGAGAGGTTTGTTTGTTTTGTTGCTTGTTATTTGAGATAAAGAAATTACATATCTTAGGATTCTCTACATTGCATTTTCAGGTGCTTTTTTTGTGTGAAGTCTAAACTGTGTAGAATAATCTGACTTACATATATATCATGACATTTAGGCATTTTTCTTAAGGGCTTTTGCCTGAGAGAATAAATTGGAATCTACATTAGAGTTCTGACATAGAAGGGGCTGTAAGCTGTTAACTGGTAATTAATAGTTAGGATTCTTATATTTAATGTTAAAATTTATAGTTGTATATCTCCTGTGTGAAGGAGCATTTGATGGTTTACAAACAGTGATATCTACAGCACAGCCTCCATTCTTACAAGACTGCCAAATTTAGGGGTTTGCCTATCATTGGAATTAAATGTTTGTAAAATTGTTCATTTAGATATAATTCACATTCAATAAAATTTGCCATTTTAAATAATATAATTGAGGAGATTTTAGTATATTCATAAAGTAGTTCACCCCTCACCACTATCTCATTCAATAATGTTTTCATCATTCCCCAAAGAAACCCCACACCCATTAGGAGTCACTCGCCACACTTCCCTCCCCCAGCTCCTGGCAACAAGTAATTTATTGTCTGTTTCTATAGATTTGGTTGTTCTGGATGTTTCATATAAATGGAATCATAGAATATATGGTCTTTTGTGTCCGTTTTCTTTTACTTAGTGTTAATATTTTCAAGGTTCATCCATGTTATGGCCCAAATCAGTGATACTTCACTCTCCTTTAAGGTTGAATAATATTCTTCTGTATGGATATCTGACATTTTGTTTATTCATTCATCAATTGATGGACATTTTAGTTATTCCTATCAGTAGAATTAATTAATATTTTTGGTCTGTGTGCATCTTTGATAGGTTGTGATGATAAAATTGTAGTGTATTAAAACTAGCGACTACCTCAGTGTCATACCTTTAAAGATGAAGAAACCACAAACATTCACATTCAAACCGATGACTCTACAGTTTAAAAACATTCCCAGATTTTCACTGTTTCATCCCACTATTTCTCAATCATTGGAAACTTAACCTGTTCTCAACGTTTGAGAATCTGTTTCTGTGGGAAATTTTGTTCATGAAATGAATTTTGGACTTACCACCCAATAGAAGCAAGTGAAACAACACGAGTGTTTTAAAGCACATAAGCTACAACTCTTGTGGTAGAGAGGCTGTGTTCCCTTGTCTGCTTTCAAAACCCTCCACAGGATGATGCTACAGCTTCTTTGCTCTCTATTCTACCCCTAGCTGCCCTTTACCTCCTGCTGGCTGTTTTTCCCTGCTCATATCACAGACTTTCTCCTCCTCCCTGCTCAAGGCATCTGTGTTCTTCATCTCCCTATATGCTTCATCTTCATTCTTAGCCCTCTGCTCTTTCCTTGACTATTCTGAGTCTTAACCCATGTTTTAGATTTTAATAAGTTTTTGAGATATAGTTTACATACCATAATTCACCTTTTGGCTGAAATGATCGGACAAGGACTTTAAAGTCTATATGTTAACTATGTTCAATGAGGAAAAGAAAGATGTAGTATTATCAGATAAAACCAACTTCAAGACAAAGAGAAGAACATTTGGAAAAATAAAGAAGTCACTTCATCAGGAAGACAAGTAATAGTTATGTGTGTATAGATCTAATAATTCAGCTTCAAAATAGTTGACAGAATTCAAGGGAACTGCCCCCCACCCAGTACTTGATAGAACAACTAGGTAAAAAAATCTGTAAAAACATATATTATGTGAGGAAAACTAGCAACTGTGCTATCCTGATTGGTAGTTACAGATCACTGTACCCCTCCTATTGCAGAATACATATTTTTTAGAGTACATTTGGTATGCTCATCAAGACTACATGTAGGTCGATAAAGGAAGTCTTAATAAATTTACAATGATTTAAAGAATGCAGAGTATTTTCTGTGACTCTAGTAGAATTGTGTAAGAAATAAGTAATAAGATATCTAAGTAAATCTCATATATGTATAAATTAACTAACACATTCCTTACTAATTCTTACATCGAAGAGGAAATTGTAGAGAAATTAGAAAATATTCAAACAGAATGATGATGGGAATACAACATATCAAAACTTGTGGGAGGCCAACCTGGGCAGTTTTGCCTTGCTAGCCCTCCAGCCATGCCCTGCACCACTCCTGGAACTAGGATGTGTGTGCCAGCCCCACCCTCAGTTTCCAACTTGGAGACACATGCTCTCATTGATGAGGTTACAAGGTTTAGCACTGAGGATAAGCAAGGGGGCTTAGCAGTTGGGGAGTGGTTGGAACAAATACCCTACAGGCCTTACCTGCTTGGTTTCTCAGACTTGAACAGAGGCAGCAACACGTGGCCACAGTTGCATGCTTGCCAATTGCCTGATGAGCCACTTGGCATTTTGCTGCATTTCTTGGGTCTCAGACACACTGGGCCAGAAAGCAAGGTCTCCTTTGCTTAATGAGAAAGAAAACTTTAGGACAGAAACATAGGCTCTGCCTTCAGAGGACTGATGTTGAGAAAATTCACATATACAACCTAAGTCAAAACAGGCAGCCCTACAATAAAGATGGAGACAAAGCATCTTCTTTTGTAAAAGCAGAAATCACAGGTGATGGTTCCTTCTTGGCATTGGGAATAACTTGAGGAGTGGTTCTCAGGAGCCTGGGCTTAGCGAGAGCTTGTAACACTGGCTCAGGTTAGATTCTTCCCAGTCCCTCCCTGAAGAACTCTGTTGTGTTTCTGGCAAGTCACTCTGCCCCAGATAACTCCATAGGAGCAAGAACCCAGGGATTTGATGAGTGTAGGAGCAATGCCAGTCTAAACTCCGACTTTCCTACAAGGAGAGTAATTCTTCAAGAAGAAGAACCCATGAACGTGCCATTTGTGGCAGAAGCTTCATGTTTGTTATGCGCTCAGACAATATCAGAAAATTCATTCCGGCGAGAAATCATTGTGTGTGGTAATGGTAGTAACTGCTTCACTGAAAGCTCAAAACTTAGTATCAGAGGATTCATACTGGAGGGAAACTTTTCAAGAGTACTGAGTGTTTAAAAAGCTTCAGTCTAAATTCTGATCTTCTGCATTAGAGATTTCATGTTGGAGAGAAACCTTATGAATGTAGTAAGTGTAGGAGAATACTCAAATCCATCTCAAATCTCTTGGCATCAGAGCTTCCATTTAGAAGAGAAATGCCAACAATCTGGTGAGTGTGACATAGCCTTTAGTTAGAGCTCACTCCTTGTTCTCCCACTCATAGGGAGAATCCCTGTTAGTCTAAGGTGTATGAGAAGCGCTTTTATTTTATCTCTGTCTTACATATGGCTCAACACCAAAGAATCTACTTCAGAGAGAATCTCTACAGGTGTAGTGAATGTAAGAGAGGCTTCGTTTTGAGCTCTCAACTTGGACAGAACCAGGGAACTTATAGCATAGGAAAAAAGCCATACAAATGTACTATCTGTAGGTAGCGCTTCAGCCTGAGCTCCCACCATCCTTACCACCACAGATTCCCCTCTGGTGGGAAGCTCTATGGATGCAGTAAGTGTAGGAAAGCCTTCTGTCAAACTGGAAACCTTATTCAGTGTTGAAAGCTACACTAGAGAGAAATCCCACATGTTAGTCTGCTAGGGCTGCCATAAAAGAATCATGGACAAAATGGCTTAAACAACAGAAATTTTATTTTCTCATGGTTCTGGGAGCTGGAAAATCTTAAAATCAAGGTGCAGTCAATTCAGTTCCTGGTGAGATCTCTCTTCAAGGCTGTAGATGGCTGGTCTCGGGCTGTGTGCTCACAGCAGAGACAGTTCTTGTATCTCTTTCTCTTATGAGGAACCATGCCTATTGGGTCAAGGCGCCACACCTATGACCTCACTTATCAACCTTTATGCTTCCTTAGAGGCCCGATCTCTAAATATAACCAAGTTGGGGTGAGGACTTAAACATAATCTTGGGAGACATAATTCAGTCCATAGAATTACAACTGTGGACCCTCAGAATTCATGTCCTTCTCACATGAACATGATTTATTTCATTTTAACAACCCCCCAACTCTTAACTCATACCAGCATCAACTTTAAAGTCCAAAGTCTCATCTAAATATCTAAATCAGACATAAATAGAGGTACCATTCATCCTGAGGCAAAATTCCTCTCCAGTTGTGAACTTGTGAAACCAGACAAGTTATGTACTTCCAAAATAAAATGATGAACAGAAGTAGGATACACATTCCCATTACAAAAGGAAGAATCAGAAAGAAGATAGGGTGATGGATTCTAACCAGTCCAAAACCTAGCAAGATAAATTGTATTAGCTCTTAAGGCTGGAGAATAACCCTCTTTGGTTTGACGTTCCCCTCTCCAGGCCCACTGAGCTGGTAGTGCCCTTTGGGCTCAGAGGGGTGACCCTCCCTCTGCTGCAGTCTGAGAGTGCAGTGCTGAACCCAGGGAGTAGCAGCCTTGCTTCCTGGGCCTGTGATGGGATTGGAGGTCCTGACAACTTATGAATAGCTTCCAGGGTCATTATTCCCTTTCCTTGAAGTACGATGCATGTGTGCAACCTTCCTGTTCCTTCCTGTTTTCTGAGTTGACTTTAGTCCCAGCTGCAGTGTTTTTGCTGGTCTACTTCCACCTCTTCCTGGCTTGTGCTGAGATAACTGATTAAATTCATGGTTCATACCCATACTGATCACATTAGCAAATTGTTGTTCAGACATACCCTCTTCAGAATAAGTTTTCTCTCTTTACTTTTTTTTTTTTCCCAATGTGGGAAGGCTTAAAATTTTCTAGTCTTCAGTTGGGGTTCCTGTTCACTTAATTTCTTCTTCAATTCATCTCTTTTCACATTTTACTGTAAGCAGTCAGGAGGAACCAAGCCATGTTGTCCATGTTTGAAATCTCCTCAGTTAAATACCCAGTCTCATCACTCACAGAAAGTTCAACCTCACACAAAACGTTAGAACACAGTTCAGTCAAGTTCTTTGCCATGTTGCAATAAGGATCACCTTTCCTGCAGTTTCCAATAACCTGTTGCTTATTTCCATCTGAGACATCACCAGAATGGCTTTTAATGTCTGTATTTTGCCAATATTCTTTGCATGATTATTTATGTATTCTCTAAGAAGGTGAAAAATTTCTCTTTAGCTCTCTTTTCATTCTGAGCCCTCATGAAAATCACCTCTGACATTTGTATTTCTACCAACACTCCCTTCACATGAATCTCAGGTTTTTACAGGATGCAGCACAAAATTCTCTCAGCCTCTACCCATCACAGTGTCAAAGCACCCCACTGTCAGTACCAAAATCTATATTAGTCTGCTAGGGCTGCCATAACAAGGGCCATAGACGGGTCACTTAAACAGCAGAAATTTATTCTAACAGTTTTCAAGGCTTGAAAGTTAAGATCAAGGTACTGGCTGATGAGGTTCCTGGTGAAGGCTTTCTTCCTGGTTTGCAGACTTGCTGCCTTCTCATTGTGTCCTCATATAGAGACAGAGAGTGAGCTCTCATCTCTTCCTCTTAAAAGGCACCAACCCTATCAGGACCTCACCTTTATGAGCTCATGTTAACTTTCCTTGCAGGCCATGTTTTCAAATATAGACACATTGTGCACTTCAACGTAAATTTTGGAAGGACACAATTTAGTCTACAGCACCACACAAATGTTATGCATGTGGAAAACCTTTAGTCAAAATTCACAACAAGTGACAGAAAACACAAGTGAAAATTCACAGAGGGGTGGACTGAACCTTTTAAATACAGTGAATGTGAAACTCTGGATTTGTTCAATGTCAGAGAAGTGATAGAAGGAGAGAGGGTCTAGATACAGGTGACATGTAAGAAGTTTCCATGTGCTAAGCCCACATGGATCCTGACTGCACATTAGAGCAGTGACACCACAAAGAGTCAGGAGCATTGGGAAGATTCTGATGATACTCAGTGTATGCAGGATTGTGAAAGCCCTGTTAATAGTGTCAGTTTCCGATTTGTTGAAAGTATTATGATTCTGGGCCATCTGCTAGGATGTGGAAAGTGTCGTTGGAAACACACCTTCTTGAGAATGACTTTAAAATTTTTTGTTGATGTGAAATTCACATAACAAAATCAGCCATCTTCATATGTACAATTCAGGGGCATTTAGTACACTAACAATGTTGTACAACCATCACCTCTGTCTAGTTCCAGCACTTACTTTTTCATTACTCTCAAAGAAGTCATTAAGCAATCAGTCCCTATTTGCGCCGCTCCCCAGATACTGACAACCATTAACCTGCTTTATGTCTCTATGGATTCACCTGTTGTGGATATTTCATATAAATACGATCATACAATTAAAGAAAAAACAGTCTGTGATATCAAAAATGGCAGAGCAAGGAAATCCATGGCTCTGAAGTCATTAAGCAATCAGTCCCTATTTGCGCCGCTCCCCAGATACTGACAACCATTAACCTGCTTTATGTCTCTATGGATTCAACTGTTGTGGATATTTCATATAAATAGGATCATACAATTAAAGAAAAAACAGTCTGTGATATCAAAAATGGCAGAGCAAGGAAATCCATGGCTCTGTACCTGCTCAAAAGCAACTGATGAGCTGCCAGAAACTGTTAACTTTCCATTAACTTTTGTATAACTTTGGAGTATTGTCAAAAACTGGAAGATCTGGTGAAGACAGTAGCTCCTACTTTGTGGCAGGAGAGTCCTGTGGCATTTTAAACTGCCTCCCTACCGACTATCCATGAGGAAGCCCAGGCACAAAGACTTCACATCAGCTATCTTAAATATGCATAAAAACATAAAGGAAACCGTGGATGTGGGAGGAAAGGAACTAGGTCAACAATGCTTGCACAAATAGAAAAAATCATAAAGGGAAGTTATGAAAAGGAATCAGATAGAAATCCTGGACTGCATAGCTCAGTAACTGAAGTGAAAAATTCATTATAGATATTCACAGCATATTTAAACAGGCAAAATACAGTCATTGCACTTGAAAATACTTCAACTGAGTTTACCCATTCTGAGGAATATAGAAAGTAAAGAATAATGAAAGAGGAACAGAGCATGAGAGACCTACATGACACCATTTGGTGTATATCCATACACATAATGGGAATTGCAGAGGGAAAGGAAAGAGAGCATTTCAAGAAATAATTTACAGAAATGTACTCAAATTTGATAAAAGGCATAAACCTATGTTTCCAAGGCACTCAACCAGCTACAAGTAGGATAAACTCAAAAAGATCCACACTAAGAAATAGAGTCAAATTGTCAAAACCTAAACACAGGACTTTGAAAGCAGCAAGTAGCTGTTACCTACAAGAAATCCTCAAATAAGATTAACAAGTGAGTTCTTATTGGAAACCACAGAGGCTACCAGTCAGTAAGATGACATTTTAAGTCTAGAAAGGAAAACTACCAATTACGAATTCTATATCTGACAAATTATTCTTGGAGAATGAAGGAGAAATTCAGATGTTACCAGATAAAACCTGAGAGAGCTCACTAGTAGACCTGCTCCACACACACACACACACACACACACACACACACACACACACAGACACAAGCTGAAATGAAAGGACACTAGATAGTAATTCTAAGCCTAGGAAAGTAAAATGAACACTAGTACATAGGTTAATATAAAAGCCAGTAATAATATGCTTTTTGTTTGATTTATAACTTCGGCTTTTTCTATATGATTTAAGGCAAACATACAAAAAGTATTAATCTAAGTTAGTGGGCATACAATGTATGAGGATGTAACCTTGGACAATTACAAAACAAGGTGGGAGGGATGGGAAAGTATAGGAGCAGAGTGTTTGTATATTGTTTTAATGAAGTTGCTGGAGTTCTACAAATTTAGCATGTGAATTATAATCTACACGGTAACCTCTAAGAAAATATTTAAAATATATACAGAAAATGAAAGAAGGGAGTACAAGTGTTAAATTACAAAAAAAAGTTAATATTTTAAAAAGCAGTAATGGAGGAACTGAGGAACAGAAGACATACACAGAAAATAAAAGGCCAAGTGGCAAAAATAAATCCTTTTTTATTAATCACATAAAGTGAAAATAGAATAAACTCCTCAATCAAAAGGCATAGCTTAGCAGGTTGAATTGAAAACTCAAAATCTGCACATACTGCTTATCAGAGACTCACGTTAGATACATGACCATAAAGGGGTTGAAAGTACAAGGATGGAAAAAAGATATTTCATAAAAACAATAACCAAACGAGAGCTGGAATGAGTGTATCATGAGACAAAATAGATTTTAAATCAAGAAAAGATGACAAGAGATGAAGAAAGACATCATATATTGATAAAAATTTCACTACAGAAAGAAATAAGAAATATATATACATATGTGTATATATATATGTGTATGTATGTGTATATATATATCTACACACACACACACACACACACCCCCCTAACAAATATGTCCCAACATATATGGAGTAAAAAATGGGCAAAATTGAAGAGAAAAATAGTTCTACAATAATATTTGGAGACTTCAATACCCAACTGTCTATACTACACAAAGCAGACAGACAAGAAGTCAACAAGAAAATGTAGAACTTGTTCAACACTATAAATCAATCACACCTAACATTTGTATACAGAACACACCACCCAAGAACAGCAAACAGTATGTTCCACTCAAGTGCACATGGAACAATCTCTAGGGTAGACCATATGTGAGGCCAGAGGTAAGTCATAATAGTTTGAAATAATTGAAATCATACAAAATAACTTTTCTTTTTACAATGAAATGAAACTAGAAATGAATAAGAGAAAGAACTCTGGAAAATTCACAAATATGTGGAAATTAAGTAACATACTCTTAACCAATGTATCAAAGAGGAAAAATCACGAGAAAGTTAGACAATACTCGGAGAGACAAATGAAAATGAAATCATGATATACCAGAAGTTATGGAATACAGTGAAAGGGGTGCTTGGAGAGAAATTTATAGCTGTAAATACATAATTAAAGAAGAAAGATCTCAAATTAATACCCAAATTGTATGACTTACATAACTAGAAAAAGAAGAGCAAACTAAACCAAAGCTGGCAGAAGCAAGGAAATAATAGAAAAATACAGCAAAAAGCAAAGACAACTAAACTAGAGAATAGAAAGATGATTGAGATGTCAACAAAACCCAAAATTGGCTCCTTAGAAAGATCAACAAAACTGACAAGACTTTATCTAAATTGACTAATAAAAAGAAGACTATTAAAAACAGAAATAAAATTGGAAACATCATTTTTTAAGAATAAAAATGACTATAAGGAAATACTATTCAAGTTGGCTACCTGAGGTGAAATGAACAATTTTTTAGAAATGCACGTCTGTCTAAACAGACTCAGGAAAGAAGGGAAATTCTGGATAGATCTATAACTAGTTAGAATATTGGATCACTAATTAAGAAAAAAAAAAAAAACCTCCCTGCGTAGAAAAGCTCACAATGAGATGGCTTCACTTGTTAATTCTACTAAATATATAAAGAAGAGCTGACACAAATCTTTCTCAAACTGTTCCCCAAAGTATTGCAGAGGACATTTCCTCACTCATTCTTTGAGAACACATTGCTCTGATTCTGGAAGTCTCAGACAAAGACATTTCCAGAAAAGAAGACTCTAGGTAGTATTCCTTACATGAACATAGAGACAAAAATCCTCACCAGGATATTCCCACAGCAAATTCAGCGGCCCATTAGAAGCACTGTACCACATGACCAAGTGGGAGTTACTCTCAGAATGCAAGAATATTTCAAAATCTTAAAATCCTGTAATACACTACCTTAAGAGAATTAAGGATAAAAACCGCCTGATAATCTCAACTGATGAAGAAAAAGCATCTGATGAAATTGAACACTTTTTTCATGATAAGAACACTCAGTAAACTAAGAATAGAAGGAAACTTCCTCAACATGATAAAGACTTTATTATATGCAAAATCTACATTAATATTGTTCTTCATGATGAAAGACTGAAAGTGTTTCCCTGAAGAACAGAACAAGATAAGGATGCCAGCTTTTGCTACTTTTGTTCAACATAGTATTGGCAGTTCTAACTGAATAATTAGGCAGAAAAAGAAAAGGCATCCAAATTGGAAAAGAAGTAGAATTATTTTTTCATTGAAGGCATGATCTCAAATCTACTCAGCCCTAGAGTGTGCAAAAAAAAAATTTGTTAGAACGAATAAATAAACTGAGGATATTTGCAGAACACAAGATCAACACGCAGAAGTCATTCGTATTTCTGTACATTTCCAAAGAACTATCCAAACAGGAAATGTTAAAAATTTCATTTACAATAGTGTCAAAAAATTCAGCAATAAATTTAACCAAGGACACCTTTGGTGTACACCTTAAACAAGATAACATTGTAACTCACCTATATGTTAATAAAAATAAATTTAAAAATACCTTTCATGTTTGATATAAATAAGAAAATCTATCCTAAAATTTATCTGGAATCTCACAGGACCCTGAATAGCCAAAACGATATTGAAAAAGGAAGAGGAGTTTGGAAGATCCACATTGCTTGATTTCAATACTTTATACCAAACTACAAGCAGTGACAAAACACATACTGCCATAAGTAGAAAGAGAGAGATCAATGGAGCAGGACTGAGACCCCAGAAATGTATCCCTCATATATCTATGGTCAGTTGATTAAAAAAATTGTTTTTAATTTAGTTATTTATTTTTGTTGGTGGAGGTAATTAGGTTTATTTACTTATTTATATATTTTCTTTTTAATGGAAGTACTGGGGATTGAACCCACGACCTTGTGCATGCTAGGCAAGCAGTCTACCACTGAGCTATACCCTCCCCTATGGTCAGTTTATTTTTGACAAGGATGCCAAGACCATCCAACTGAAAAAGAACAATTTATACAAGTGGTGCTTGAAAAGCTGGATATCCACAGCTGAAAGAACTTGAGATGGATGAAAAATTAGAAAGCCTCTGCAGAGAAATAGAAGATGTAATGAATCCAGTGCATGGAAATTTCAGAACTGAGAAATCCATACCTGAAAGAAAAAGCTCAATAGATGGGCTTATGAGCAGATTAGAAGTAACAGAGAAGTCGTTGAACTAGAACATAAAATAGAAATTATCCAGTCTGTTGAAAAGGAAGAAAGTATACTAGGCAAAAAAAAAAAAAAAAAAAAAAAAAAAAAAGAATAGTCTCAAAAACTGTAGGAGTATAACCAAATATTTAACATTTGTGTCATTCCTGTTGTAGAAGAACAAGCAAAGAAGGGTGGGGTTGAAAAAGTATTAGACGACTCAGTTGGCTGAAAACTTCCTAAATTTGACAAGATATAAATTTACAGATTCAAAAAGCTGAGTGTATCCCAGACATGATACACCCACTATAATCCATGCCAAGATAGATGATAATGAATCTTCTGAAGATTAAAAATGAAGAAAACATCTTGACATCGGCTAGAGAATATAACACATTACTTATAGGGGTAGAACTATTACGGTGGTAGTGAATTTCTCATCAGAAATGACAAAGGTTAGATGGAAGTGATGCAATGTTTTTCAGGTGCTGAAAGAATTTTAAGCCCCAAGTCCTGTATGAAATAAAAACATTTTTCATAAATTAAGGGAAACCGGGACATTCCCAGATGAGGGAAGACTCGGAATTTATTTCCAGGAGAATGAGGAAAGGTAATTTTATAAATGAAAAGGAAACAGAGGGAACCTTGGAACATCTGTGTGCAGTAAAGAGTTAACAGAGCAGCTTGAGACTGCTTTGGCCGGCACTGGGATCTTGCATTTCAAGCAGGCTGGTATCATTCTCAGAATTGATATGAATCGCTCTCACTGCCTAAAACTATGCAAACAGCATGGTTTATGCTTTCCTTCTGGAATCTTGAATTTTGGTATGTGCTAGGCAGGTGCCTGAGTGACCAGCCTACCATTAAAAAAGTTGGGCGCTGAGTGTCTAATGAGCTTCCTTGTTAGACAACGTTTAATGCATGTTGTCACAAATCCTTGTTGGAAAATTGTGTCACGTGCTACTGGGAGAGGATTGTTGGAGGTTTATTCCCAGTTTCCTCTGAACTTTCTCTCATACCATTTCCCTTTGTTGATTTTGCTGTGTATCCTTTTGTTGTGATTATAGCCAGGCATGCAGCTATATGATTGATGTTTTGAGTCTTTCTAGTGAACATCAAACTTGGAGATGGTCTTAGGAACCTTGCACAATCAGGAAGGAAGAAAACACCATAAGGAAAAATACAGGTGACTGGAGTAGGTACTCCTCTTACGTATGATTTCTCTAAACTAATTTTGATGGTTGAAGCAACGTATTACATGATCTGAGGTGATTCTAAATGTGTATATCGGAAGTACTTAAGAAAATTATATTTTAAACAGGAAGGGCAAGAGGATATAATGGGAGGTAAGGTTTGCATACTTCTAGCCAGTAAGATGACAATCCCAGAAGACATAAGTTATATACACATAATGTAGCACCTAGACCAACAACAAGAAAAGCTATACAAAGAGATACAGCAAAAAACACTATAGATAAACAAACACAGAATTCTTAAAAAAAAAAAAAGTTCAAGAAACCCGGGAGTCAGTAATACGGAAGCGGGAGCACAAAGAGGAAACCAAATTAAAATGGTCGAAATACATCAACTAAAAGTGAGAGACTCTTACAGTGGATTAAAAAAACTGAGGTTAACTATACTTCAAAAGCAAAGAAAGAGGACACGGTCAAGATGGCGGTGGTGGCTGGCCTAGCGCAGAGACCCCTCCAGCAGGTCTCCGGGCTGCTGAGGAGGCGCTTCCACCAGACGGCGCCGGCGGCGCTGCAGATGATAGTTCATGTGGCTATAAATGAAGGTATGAATGAAGAGCTGGAAAGAGATGAGAAGGTATTTCTGCTTCGGGAAGAAGTTGCCCAGTATGATGAGGTATATAAGGTTAGTCGAGGTCTGTGGAAGAAATATGGAGATAAGAGGATCATCGACACTCCCATATCTGAGTTGGGCTTTATTGGAATTGCTGTAGGTGCAGCGATGGCTGGGTTGTGGCCCATTTGTGAGTTTATGACCTTCAGTTTCTCTATGCAAGCCATTGACCAGGTTATAAACTCAGCTGCCAAGACCTACTACATGTCGGGGGGGCCTTCAATCTGTGCCCATAGTTTTCAGGGGGCCCAATGGTGCCTCAGCTGGCATGGCTGCCCAACAGTCCCAGTGCTTTGCTGCCTGGTATGGACACTGCCCAGGCTTAAAGGTGGTCAGCCCCTGGAGTTCAGAGGATGCCAAAGGACTTATTAAATCAGCCATTCAGGATAACAATGCAGTGGTGACGGTGGAGAATGAATTGATGTATGGAGTTCCTTTTGAACTTCCCTCGGAAGCTCAGTCAAAAGATTTTCTGATTCCTATTGGAAAAGCCAAAATAGAAAGGCAAGGGACACACGTAACCATAGTTTCCCATTCAAGTCCTGTGGGCCACTCCTTAGAAGCTGCGACAGTGCTGTCTAAAGAGGGAATTGAATGTGAGGTGACAAATATGCGAACCGTCAGACCAATGGACATTGAAACAATAGAAGCCAGTGTCATGAAGACCAATCATCTCGTAACTGTGGAAGGAGGCTGGCCACAGTTCGGAGTAGGAGGTTAAGTTTGTGTTAGGATCATGGAAGGCCCTGCATTCAATTTCCTGGATGCTCCTGCAGTTTGAGTCACTGGTGCTGATGTCCCTATGCCTTATGCAAAGATTCTAGAAGACAATTCTGTACCTCAGGTTAAAGACATCATATTTGCAATAAAGAAAACACTGAATATTTAGTTCTGACCTGAATTTCAAGTCACTCGGATTTACCTAAAATACCTGCTGAGACTTCACCTGGATTGTCTGTAAGACCTCATGACTCATTGTCATCTCTAAAGTAACAACACAGATGTTTTTGTACTGGAAAGAAGTTTAAATGTTTGTATGTGGAAAAATTCTCCTGCCTAGGTTCCATGCTTTTTTGGTCTGTTACAGTTGCCATGTTCTTTGAATAAGATGACTGTTAAACTTTATCCTCTCACTAGAAGGGCAAGGTATGAACATGACAGAGTCCTGATGAATGATATCTCCAAAGAAAAGATAACTTACATGTAAAAAATAAAAGCATATAATCTACATTTACTGTTAGATTGTTTTGATAAGGGATAAAGGAATTCCTAACTATGAAAAGCAAAACAAAAAAAAAAAAAAACAAAGAAAGAGCCACGAGCTTTTCTCTCGTGACTACAACAAAACCACAACTGACTGCTAAAGAACCATGAAAAAAAAAAAAAAAGACTGGAACCCAGCAAAAAAGATCTTCTTCAACTGGAAACATAAAGAGGGAACCACAGTGGAACAGTAGGAGGGGCGTCCTCATGATATAACTTGACCCCATACCCCTTGGGTGGGCACCCGCATGCTGAAGGCTAATGAGTAGCAGAGACCCTCCCATAGGAGTGAGAGTTGGAGCCCCATGTCAGGCTCCCCTGCCTGGGGTTCTGGCATTGGGAAGAGGAGGAGACACCAGGACATGTGGTTTTGAAGCCCAGTGGGGCTTATCTCCAGAAGCCCCACAGGACTGGGGCAAACAGACTTCACTCTCTTGGGAAGCATACATAGAATCTCACATGCACCAGGTCCAAGGGTGGAGGCAGTTATTTCATAGCAATCTGGGCCAGACCTGCCTGTTGGTTTTGGAGGGTCTCCTGGAGAGGTAGGGCATGGCTGTAGCTCACCCAGGGGACATAAAAGCTGGTGGCAGATCTTCTGGAAATGTTCAGCTACATGAGCCTTCCTGGAGGCTGACATCTTGATTGGTTCATTAGCACCTAGAGCCAGCCCCACCCAACAGCCCATAGGGAAGCCTCAGGCCAAACAGCATACAGGGTGGGAATACAGCCACACCCATCAGCAGACTTCCTAAGCCACTAAGGCCTCTCGATACAGCCTTACCCTCCAGAGGTCCAGGACCAAGCTTCACCCAGCAGTGGGCAGGCACTGGCTTCTGCCAGGAAACCTGTGTAAGCTTCTAGTCCAGCCTCATCCAACAGGGAGTAGATATCAGAAATAAAACAATAATCCCCAAGTCTGTGGAATGAATCCACAAACACAGGCCAAACTACACTGGGACCAACTGGCTCTTGGCCCTTGGGTGACAAGAGAGGAGTGTACTGCTGGGATGCATAGGACCTCTCCCACAGGGGGCCACCTCTCCAAGGTCAAGAAACATAACTAAGCTACCTAAAAATACAAATAGATAGACAGTCAATATGAAGTAGCAGAGGAATATCTCCTAGGCCAAGGCACAAGATAAAATCCCAGAAGAAGAAGTAAGTGATGAGGAGATAGGCAATTTATCTGAGAAAGAGTTTAAAGTAAGGATGGTAAAGATGTTCTGAGAACTCAAGAGAAGTACAGATGCACAGAGTGAAGTTTTTAGCAAAGATTTGGAAAATACAAAGAATACCAAACAGTTGAATAAAATCACTGAAATGAATAACACACTAGAAGGAAACAAGGATACAAGGAAACAAGAATAGACTACATGAGGCAGAAGAATGGATCAATGAGCTAGAAGACAGAATAGTGGAAATCATTACTACAGAACAGAAAAAAGAAAAAAGAATGAAAAGAGATGACGATAGTTTAGGAGAACTCTGGGACAACATGAAATATATTATTATTCACATTATAGGGATCCCAGAAAGAGAAAAGAGAGAAAGGACCTGAGAAAATTTTTGGAGAGATAACCAAAAAATCCCCCAACTTGAGAAAGGAAAGAGTCACCCAAGTCCAACAAGTGCAGAGAGTTCCACACAAGATCAACCCAAAGAGGAACACACTGAGACACACAGTAATCAAAGTGACAAAAATCAAGGATGAGGAGAAAATATTAAAATTAGCAAGAGAAAAGCAACAAATAACACACAAGGGAGCTCCCATAAGGTTATCAGCTGATTTTTCAGCAGGAACTCTACAGGCCAGAAGGGAGTGGTATGATATATTTAAAGTGATGAAAGGGGAAAACAACCAAGAATACTCTATCCAGCAAGGCTCTCATTCAGACTTGATGGAGAAATCAAAAGATTAATATAAACAAAAGCTAAAAGATTTCAGCACCACCAAACCAGCTTTACAACAAATGTTGGAGGAACTTCTCTAGTCATCAAACCATAAGAAAAAAGAACAAAAAGAAGAAAGATTTTTAAAAAATCTACAAAAGATTGCTTTGGCAGTTTGGAGTCTTTTATGGTCCCATATAAATTTTGAAATTGTTCTAGTTCTGTGAAAAATACCATTAGTATTTTGGCAGGGGTTGCTTTGGGTCTGTGGATTGCTTTAGGTAGGATGACCATTTTAAAAACTTTGATTCTTCCAATCCAAGAGCACAAGGTATCTTTCCATTTCTTTGTGTCATCTTCAGTTTCCTCCATCAGTTTCCTCCATCTTCAATTTCCTCCAACAACAGTTTTCAGAGTTTGGGTAACCTCCTTGGTTAAGTTTATTTCTAGGTATTTTGTTGTTTTTGATGAAATGGAAATGTTTATGCCAGTTATAAAATTCCGGTTTTTGAAGTGAAAAGAAAACAAAGTGAATGAAGGGCTGCAAATGGCAAAATATCCTTCTTTCTTATGGGCAAATTGTATTCCATTACATATATTTGCTGCTTCTTCCTTATCCGTTCATCTACTGATGTGCACTTAAGATACCTCCATATCTTGTTGTAAAGTTGTAAAGAATATTGCCATTAATAGCTGGGTGTATGTATCTTTTTGTATTCTTTTTTTGAGGTTGGCTTTATTCCTTTGATAACTATGTAAGTTAAAAAGCTAAAGCTCTATAAACATTCTTAGAAACAACAGTACATATATGTAAATTAAAAAATATGTGTAGTATATTGTGTATATGTGTTTATCTGCAATATATTGTATATGTACAGCCAAATAGTAACAATCCTACCTAATAAAACTGAAAAATGAACTCATAGGGGAAAGATCAGATTTGCAGTTACCAGAGGTGGGTGCTGGGGGCATCTGAATCAGATGAAGGTAGCCAAAAGATACAAACTTCCAGTTATAAGATAAATAAGTACAAAGGATGTAAAAAAATTTTAACTGTAACAACTTTAATATTAATTAGAACAATTAATGTGATTAATTAGAACAAACAATGTGATGCTCTGCATGTAACAGCCTTCTTCAGATATTAAAAATCTGAAGTGCCATGTTTACAGACCTTCAGATGGGTTCTGTTCCTTATGACCAAGAATGTCTTTGGGAAGACTTGGTTTCTCCCCCAACCCCATTACATCATGTTTCTAGTCTGTCTCAGTGTCATAGGTCTCACAGCTGTATTTCTAAATTTCATTCTATGACAACCCTCCGCACACACATGAGTGGAGAAGATGCCTGTGTAGCTTCCTCTCTGCTGTATATAATTCCTACTCTTTGCTTCATGTTTTTCCTCCCCTCCCATGAACCCCCGATCTTCCAGGTTCAGAGATACCTTGGCATTCATGATAGGATTTGACCTATTTTTTGACTTGACTGACTGACCCAAGATGACCACTAATCCAAGCAAAACTAATAAAAGAGTTCCAGTTAAAAGAGAGCCTCAGACTATCTCCAGGTGGCTAGAAGTATCATATGTAGACCAAGGAGCTGGGAATAGCTGTCATCTACTGTTGCAGACTGGAGAGCAGAGAAAAAGGGTCCTTTTAGAGGGAGAGGAATTGAGGCACTGGAGAGCATCTTGGTTCTAGTCTGTTCCAGAAGCCCAGTCAGTTGCACATTGCCTTGGGTCTTGGGAGACATCTGGTACATTAATTATATAATTCATCTCTTCCTTCAGAACAAAACAGTCAGTTTCTATTATTTGC